>NW_015643185.1:1060860-1121483 GCF_001515625.1 Sinocyclocheilus rhinocerous | reverse complement strand
GCTGGGTGAAGAGAAGGATGGGTGAGGGGAAGGAAGGGGATGAGGAGGAACCAATGCATATGTGAGAGACGTTTTCCCACATTTTCTCTCAGTGAGATGTGGAGACAGATGTCTGTATGTTAATGCACTGTGTGTGTATTGTCTGTCTCAGAAGATCAAAGTGTCTGAGGTTCTGTAATTCTTACAATTGCAAAGGCTGGATTTGGGATTGGTTTGTTGGCATGTACAGTACGTATGATGTCATGTGAAACTTTGTTCATTATGCTAAATTGAATTAGATAAACATGAGAAATGCATAGAGAAGGCACTAAGTATAAATAATGGCTTCACAACATCCAATACATCAGCTTGACATAAAAAAAAAAGTGATATTTCTTTTAACAAGTATCAACAGATTGTTTTTGTCTACGATGGCATTTTAGTAGTCTCAAATTCAGTATTAAAGCATTTTTTTCCTTGGAGCTTTTAAAACATGTATATGTCAGCTATGGTTTATGCCATATTTGTATGCTCTGATTGGCTAGTAAAGTAAACCTCTAGTTGCACTTAGCTTTTCTCATTATGTGTCTCAAGAAATACTGTGAAATGTATGAGCTTTCTTTTAAAAGGCTGTATCAAATATCATTATGACTGAAAGATTTTAGCAATCTATTTGTTACATATGCATACAATGGTCGAACTTCATACACTCTCCATTAAAAAAGATGATAAAAGTGACAAAAAAAACATGGAAAGATGAATAGGAGAGTAAAACAGTGATGACGTATATTTGACAGTTGGCAAAGCACTTTTGGAAACAGTCACTCCAAGAAATCAAGTCATTCTAAAACTTCCAATTCAGTGTTTTGCTTGGATGCAGAATAAGGTAAGCAAGAAACAATTTAAGTAATATCTGTAGCGCAGTGATCTGAAGATAAATGTCTACAGTATGTTCTTTTCGAACATTTGTATAATCTGAAGGACAGACATTTCACAGAATGTTAACTGTAAGAATGTACAGCAATATTTTTCAAAAGTGTACATTTAAGAATAACTTCAGAAGTACAAATCTTTGAAACCCATTCATATGCTTCAGCATGGCAGTTGTCGAGAGAAGAGTCAAGCCTCTTACATGAATGGGAGAAATCTTAGCACTAAATATGCATGGTGACTGTAGTCTCGCTTTAAAGTTAAAAGAACCAATTGCCTCATATAGTTGTCATGATACTTAATGTAGTGTCTATAGGAAGTTAAAAAAGCCTTAAAAGTAAGTTAAAAGGAAATTTAAAGTCTGGCTTTACAGGTAAAAGAGCCAATTGTACATGAACATGTGCTTAGTTGTTAGCTGGACCAGGCTGAAAAAAGTTTTTTGTTTGATTTGAGACTTCGTGTTACCATTGTTGTCAGATATTATTTTTGCTGAATCATAGATGTACATTTTCGTGTCCAAAATCCATTTGACACCTCATAAACAGGCTAGATAACTGCTTGTCTTCAGATCACAACTTAATCATATGATAGAAATGCAGCTCGTCACAGTAGCACAGGGACAGTGGGCTCAAAGGTGACGTGGCACTCGTGTGAAGCAACTCAGCATGTAGCTGTTTTCATGAAGACATGGAGCACAGACAAAGCCGTGCTTGTTATAGACAGGACTCTGCATGGAGAGAGGATGAGTCAGTATTGAAGGATAACTAATTTTGATTGACAGAGAGTTAAAAATCAAAGCCAAACTGGTCCAGGAGACCTACTGATCACAGCAGTCAGGGGTGAAATCATGTTAGCCGTAAAGCGACAGCAGTGGGCTTTTGCAAACGGGACAGCATGAGGGAGTTTTATTGCTTTTGGACCAGAACAATGGAAGCACTGCATCTCTTCCCAAAGCCAAGTGAGCTCATGCCTTAGTGCAAGGCCACCATCCAGAACTGGACAGACAGGAGGGAATCTGCCATGTGTACAGGATGCATACCAGGACCATGGACAGATTCAGATCAGTTTATTCTGTTCTATTCATCATATTCCTTTTTTGGATCCAGTTTGTATAATGCCTTCTGTGCTACACAAAGATGCTCTGTATATGGTTTAGCAAATAGTGAGACAAATAAATAGATGGGGATGTTTAATAACAAAAATTACATATTGCATGTTATTAAAGGCACAATATGTAATTTTCGCCGCTAGAGGGCGCGTATTCAAAATAAACGAAGAAACAAAGGCGTAGTTTGATGACCAGTGACTGAGTGTGGAATCGTGGGAGTTGTGGTCTTCATCCCCACAGCCGATGTAATCAGACGGAACTCGGGCAGAAATCATGTTCATGGATGAGCTAATGATTTAGTAAAGTAGTAGAATGAAGCAGGGTGAGGCTGAAAGCCGTCGAAGTGAACAACATTCTTCGAAACATTTGGGATAATATAAGTACACAAGTCAGCAAAATATATAACACTGTTCTAGTGGTTTTTGGATATTTTAATAAAAAAATCTTACATATTGTGCCTTTAAGGCATACATACACAAACCTACCCTCAAAACTCACCAGGCTCAGTGATTTTCAAAGCCAAGTAAAATTATTTGGTTGGCGTGAAATGACATTTTATACTATATTTTTTTAGTGGCAAAATGGAGAATTTTGAGAATTTGTGAAAATGAAGTAATAAAAGCAAGGGGGGGGGTATGAGTTGTTATGAGCGAATGAATTAAATTTGCCCATGTTTCACTCCGTCTCGAATCGCGCTAGCGGAAAGCGCTTGAGAAACTCTTCCGCGGCTCGGTACGCTTTCAACTCGTTTTTTTGTTGTTGTTTTTTTGTCTGTCTCGAGCAAGACTGTACGACATTCACATTACATGATTTGACTGATTTTTACGTAGAAAGGGTGACAGCGTACCGCATTAAAATAAATGATCATTCATGTTTTCATAACCGCTGGCCAAATTAAAAAACTAAACTAAAATTAAATCATCTTTGAGAGAAGGGACCCCCCTTATTTTGCTTGCTCTACAGTTTGTAGTTTATTTACCTCTTCACAACTTAATTAAATAATTAGTCAACCTGATGCTGTTCTAAAGCCATATTAGGCTTATTTTTTTCGGATCACAAAAGAAGACATTATTTTTAAAAAATGCTTGTACTTGTCCATTTAATGAATTGTAACCTTCTTCAATCTTTTTACAAAAAGGATTCAAATATCATAAAATTATCCCATGCAACTTGTTCCGCATTCCAAGTGTTCTTAAGGCATATGGTAGGGTTTTCAATGAAAGAAATTGAAAATATAATCTATTATTAAGCAAAAATCTCCAGTCATCGCATTCGTGTGCAGCAGTTCGTGCAGGTGCGCATAGGAAAAGCACACAAGCTAGTAATTTTGAAACATCATGACAAATAAAATCATGACACGAAACACAATACTTTCTTCTCTGAGGTTAATATATCCGTTCTGAGACAGTCAGACAGGATTATACAGCCTAGAAAGTGCGCAAAGAGCACTCCCTCTATAATCACTAAAAGCTGCCATTCACTTGATTTCATCGCGATCTCACGACTTTCCGTTAATCAGTGAAGCTGTGTGCACTGCACAATGAATCTCTTATTTACATCGTATCTACACGTTGTTATAATGAGAGGATTCGCAAGCTTGCAGAACTCAGCACTTGACAAAAACAAAGCGTCTTAAGCGGTGAGTGAAAATTTGACGCTCTCCAGAACACAAATACACACTGGAGCATTTGCCAAATATGTTTTGCATATATCAGATGGGGCCCCTTGATTCCCGGGGCCCTATAAGCGGCGGCTTACCTCGCTTATTGATTAAGTCTGCCCCTGATCAGCAGCCACTTCCTTTTTACTACAAATATACATAAAAAGAAGGAAGTCGTTTCTTTTTAAGTTGCAAAGTTAAGAGCTTTTATGTCAAATAATAATTATCAATGTTAAGAAAATTCTCACTGTGCTACTTTAATTTTACAGTGCAATTGTTTCTAGCATTTTTTGTTTTAATTTAAATTTTATTTAGTATCCGTTTATAATACCAGAAACAGATAAACAGTACTTGATCCCCTAGGGAAGTGAAGGATTCAGCTACATGAATCTGCTTAAAGAAATTTCCATGCCATTACAAATGCAAATTTCATGATGATCTAGCATTTGTCACTAGAATAAAATTAATGCTATTTCTGGTTTGACCGCAGATGACAGTTTATTCTTCCCTCATTTTAACAAAGAAAAACAGCCTCAGGAAATCAAAGACCCATCTGCCATTTATGAAGCAAACCACATAAACTGTTTAAGTACAGGCAATTGAGTTAAGCAACACTATTTGTTTTTGCCATCCATATCAAATAAGTTTTTTTATGACAAGCAATTAAAAATGTCATATATCATGGTAATCAGTGGTATGAGATAAAAAAAAAATACATAAATAGAAAATACAATAAATTAAATTAAGTGTACTGATTAGGGAGCAAACAACTGCAAGCAAGAAGGCATGGTAGAATTGAGCTGCCTTTATATGAATCACAGTCAGAACATTGTGGTAAAACGTTTTTCAGTAGGCAGTCTAGGCCCAGACAAACAGTCCTTTTCACACAAAGAGCGAAATGAATGTGTGTCAGGCTGAAGAATATGCAAATTCATATTTTATGTCATTTTTAAAAAGTACTCAAATCTAACTAATAATTAATAAAAAGTTTTAACTAATAAATTACGGAGATTTTGCAGTAAAACCTTCGGCATCAAAGTTTTATTTCTCTCATTCACAGAATTCTTCACTTTTTTACCCCTTCCAATGAAAGTTTTTTTTTGTTGTTGTTGCAACAAGCCCCATATAAAGCTTGTGAATGGGAGGCAAGGAAGGAGGCAAGTAAAATAACAGTGTGTTTTACAAGACCACAGGACTACTAGCTGTTTCGTAGTACAGGACAAACATATTAAGAGAATTTGTATTGGAGAGACAAGTCTTTAAACAAGACCTTATGCTTATTAGCATCATTCCGTAGTTAGCTTGTTAATTAAAGAATCATTCTCAGTATCCAGACCCAGCAGCCTGAGACAGAATTGGTCTCTCCCAGGTGCTATAGAGAGCAAGTGATGCAGTCATATTGAAGAATCAAAGGTCTCTGTGAACCAGTTAATTTGAATTCTTTCACCCTTGTTCTGTTTTTTATTCATTTTTAAAAGCGGTGTAGGATTCTGAAGCTTAATGGCTTCGCCTTCCCACAGTTGAACAATAAAAAGAGGAGTGGAAACAAAGCAGAGCAGAGGTATCTCCCCTCCTACTCAATTTATCCCTTGATTCACTCAGTAACAGTGTCCTAGTGGGCAGGAACATTAGATTTTTAATGCAGATTTAAGACACATTCAAGTGTGAAGTAAAAAGGGGGTCTCCAGTAGGGTCCCCAGGGGCCACAGCAGGTGTTTAATGGCACGCAATGACCCAAACGGCCGGGCTTGTTATGGTCTCTCCACTGGAGCTCCGGGCTTTCACAGAACCAGCATTGTTGGCACGGCATTGCAGACACTCCACACACAAAAAACAGAGGTGACAGGGCCGTTCCCCCAGTGTGCTTCATGTACTGAATGAAATCACTATAATGAAATCAAGCAAAGGCACTCACAAATATTCAAAACTCTTTCAAAGTAGCCTTTTGGATTTATGCATTTCCACTCTCATATTTACTTTAAAGTTAACTGATCAAGAAGGAAAAATGCACATACGGCCTCTCATCTTTCTTTAAAATAATTCATTCAACATTCAGTTTTCTGTGATATTGAAGAATCCATGAGGAATCTGTTGTAAACTTTTGATTGTTCTAGATGAGTAACATGAGCTCTTATGCTTGCTTTCTTACAATAGGTCAGCTTTGCTGTCATCGCCATGACAAATGTTGGTTGGACTCATATTTATGATTGTAGATTACTGAATGTATACAAAAAGTTTTTTTGGCATATTGAATATAGCTAATAACAACCTTTAATTTTTGTAGAACTATTGAATTACTTTAGAAAGTAAACTAGAACATAGTTTTAGAATTGTTTTAGAATTATGATGATTGATGAATGCTTGGAGTAATGACCCTTGTGATGTGTAAAATCAAAGTGTAATTTTATAGTTGGTGATTCAAAGCAACAAGAGAGAGAGAGAGAGAAAGAAAAATGTAAATCCTAATCTATTTCATCACACTTTTGAGCAGTAGTTCATTTTAAAATAATTACATTTTAAAATTTATTTTGAATGAAAAAAGAAAGCTTCTTTGAGGGTATGTTGTGAAAATGGGAGATAAAACAGTGCAATAACCTATGTATTTTACCAATGTATTTCCAAAAAAAAAAATAAAAATGTGAATATGCATGTTTGCTGGATTTGTCCTCTTGTTGGCCTCCTGCTAGATCGGTGTAATGTAGCAGCAGCTCTCGTTGGCTGATGGGCGGATACGTCAGCATCTCACTCCGCTTCTGCCTGCTCCCGTGGATAGTGGCGGTCAGAAGAAATAAGTGATGTATCACAGGTTAAGCACGAGACCGACAGAACTTCTGCAACACTGTAACAACTTCCTCTCTGTTCTGCTTTAAAGGGCGGGAAAAGCAGCTACGTTACAAACCGCATCACTGGAAAACGTCACTCCGAAGTTGTCAGACTAGAAACCTTTAGTATGTTTTAGTACGCGCTAGCGCGTTTCTTTAGCTACACGGCATTTAATCGTTTGGAATCTTTTTCTTTCTTTGCAACATGGCGGTTAAATATGTCTTTTTGACGCACCTGTTACTGCTTTGGGTTGGTTCCGATACTGGCGCGTCTGAAGCTGTATGGAGAAGTGCGCTCGACAGCACGACGGACGCGCTTTTGGCCACAGACGCGCTCTCGCAGCATATGTTTAAACTGTATGAGAAGTACATTGAACCTAACCGACTCAAAGAGGGAAATACTGTAAGAAGTTTTAAAGCAAAACCTGGTGAGTACATGAAAAATAAATGCATGATGCATAACAAAGTCCAGATGCATACTGCATTTATATTACGTTTTAAAATTTAGATATTTATATAAAATTCTACAGTATTTATTTTAGCTTAATTGTGTCTTCTGAATGACTTGATTTTGGTTTACATGAAAACGTCAAGTCTTTTTGAATTATTTTGTCAGAATTAGGCTATTTAATGATTTTCTTGGGGGTTGACTTGTTAGACGAATTTCTGTCAGTAATTTTCAGCTCTATTGAGGTTTGTTTCGTGCAACGCAAATGTGTTACTCATAGGTTTTTATGCCATATATTTGTACTGTGTAAATATATAATAATATGGTATACGATAAATAATGTCAATAATAGGCTATGTTTTGTAGATATACCGTGCAATACTGAACTGAACTGTTGCTATGGTTACCACCGCAGGCGATCGCCACTTCTGACTTTTTGTGAACTTTTGTTAATGAAACCTTTGAAAACAGTTACGTATATATATATATATATAGAACTATTCTATACAAACGTAACTGTGCACTGTGCATGATAATTGTGAGTTTTCAAGAGCAGGCTTATAATTGTTGTGGCTCTTGTAGTTATTTCACATTATCATTCACAGAGCTGTTTATACCAGAACATTAAAATAACATTTGTTACACTCGCATAAAACAATGCAGTCTTTTTTTTTCTGCAGTCTGCTAAAGCATTTAATCAGTGCCGATTAAAAGACTGACATTGTTGCAGGTTCTAACTCTTAAGGGAACCTAAATAAACATTTCCATATGTCTGCTCACTTCCTTGTGCTCTCTCCAACCCCATAGACAGAACAAAAAGCCTGTTGTTTGAGCCCATATTCATAATTAATATCTAACTCAGCAGTTTCTCTCATATCTTTGCAGATAATGTGGAGGAGAGGGTCTCATACTGGCTGAATCTTACTTCCCTTCAGGGGTCTGAGGTGATTCTCACATCTACGTTTCACTTCTTTTCTGACAAATGGCCACGCCAGAGGTCCTGGTTCTGCAAGCGCTTCAAGAACCCCTCTTGTCGCATCCCGAACTTCCATCTGCTACCCTCTGTCCGTCTTCTTTTCCGGTCTCCCTCCTTTAGCTCAGCCCAGGGATCACTACTCGGAAACATCACCGTAGTTCCTCACAGACGTGGGACCTGGCAGAGCAAGGATGTGTCTGTCATTATAAAAGAGGCCCGAGATAAGAATCATCTTTTGGTCACCGTGGAGTTTGACTATGGAGAGCAGTATCAAGGGTATCAGGACCAGCTCCCGTTCTCCAGCCTTCCATACTTGCTGGTGTATGCTAATGACCTGGCCATTTCAGAGCCCAACAGCGTGGCTGTGAGCCTACAGAGATATGACCCTTTCATTGCAGACCAGCAGCCAACTCAGTCTCCGGACTCCTCACCTGACATACGTGTGAAGCGGGAACTGGACTTGGACTTCTCTGATCCCATTGAGAACAATGAGCTCCCGGAGGTGGAGTACAACAGCTTCAAGCAGCACGATATGTGGGAAAGCGCTTACTTTGCACTCAAGCCAAAGCCCTTTAAAAAAGAACGTCGAAGGAAAGGCCAAGAGCATGCTGATGGATTCAGCAAGTCTCAGGTTCTACGGTTTGATGAGAAAACCATGAAGAAGGCTCGGAGGAGACAGTGGAAAGAACCTCGCAACTGTTCCAGGAGGTACCTGAAGGTGGACTTTGCAGATATTGGGTGGAATGAATGGATCTTGTCTCCCAAGTCTTTCGATGCCTTCTACTGTGCAGGAACATGTGAATTCCCCATTCCAAAGGTCAGAGAACCTCATGGATCTGCGTATGCGAATGTGAACTGTTTAGACATGTTGAAATATTTAAAAATGACTATGGTTAATACAGCTTTTTCTAGCCAGGGATTTTTAAACAAAGAATCCCTTCAGAAAATGTTTCAGTACCAGCACAACTAAAGCACACAACTTTATGTGCAATTACAGTCAAATAATTGTACGCTTAATAGAGGTTTTAAGCACATTTTGGACACATTTTCTTTTGAAATGAGCCAGTTTTACAGTTCCTTTGTTCTGAATAATAGAAGGGTGTTTTAAGACGTAATATCCTCTGCTTTACTGAAGAAAGCAAAACAAAACTTGCGTATCTAAATGCTACCATACCTCATTGTCCTCTCTTTTCTGCCTTTTTCAGGTAGTCCGCCCCTCCAACCATGCAACCATCCAGAGCATAGTCAAGGCCGTTGGGATAATTCCAGGTATCCCAGAACCCTGCTGTGTTCCAGAGAAGATGAACCCCCTCAGTGTTCTATTTCTGGATGAGAGCAAAAACATTGTGTTGAAGATCTACCCCAACATGTCTGTGGAGACGTGCGCTTGCAGATAGACTCGCTGGTCAAAGAAAAGAAAGACAAATGGGCATTTGTTGTGGTTTTGACACCCAAATTTAACTTGAAGAGGCATATTGTCTTTAGTTTGCACTTGGTAGAATGTGCACACATTTTAAGGACTGCATTTCATCTTTTATAAATGCTTATCAGTGATATTTTCATTTCCTCTGTTTATCCACAAAGGATCTGGCGTAAACGTTTTCATTGTACTAAATGAGTAACATGAGCACTTACTCTTATAAATAATCCTTAAAAAATGTCAGCTTTGCTGTCATCTCTGTGACATAAATGACTGTGGGACTCATACTTGTAGATTACTGGATGTACAATGAGGTTTTATAGCATGTTGAATATAACATAAACCTTTTGTGTCAGAACTGTTGAATTCCATTGGAAAGTAAATTAGAATAAGGAATTATTCTATTATTCAGATGAATGTTGTAGTGACAGGTTAAGATAATGTCTTGGTGTTCATTAGAAATCTAAGTGTAACTTGATATTTGGGTCATTTAAAAGTATAAATTATGAAATACATGTGAAAAATGTGAACCCTTTCATCTACATCAAACTATTAGTGTGACTGCAAAGCAGTCTTGTAGTAAGTAATCTAAACTTAGTTTTGAAACAGAACTAACTTAAAAGATCCCAAAAGGTGGAGTGTTGCTAATCGCTGAGGTCACTGATGGATAGTGCTGACTCATTTTTCCTGTGCATTTTTACTTTAAGAGGCATTACACAAGGTTCCTTTCTTGTATTCAGACGCATTTGATGATCTCAATTTGGTGCCATAAGCAAGGAGTATCTGGGCCAAATGTGTCGGTGTGTATAAAAAATTGATTCCGTATATTATATTTTATAGAATGTATTTTTGTAAATGTGTGTTTTAAATTATGAAAACTAGCCTTATAAGTAGAATAAAATGTTAAACCACCAGTGTTTATTTTCCGCTGCATATTTCTGCATTGTATGTGTTCATATTCTTCACTTAATGAAGAAAATGAATAAAGGAATAAAAATGTCTAGTTAACTAGATTTGACATCAGAAACCAGCCTGGTGCATTACTTCTTTACCTGGACATCAGACATCTCTAACCCCCAGCTCCCACCTTCAACCCACTTCAAGAGCATCAGGTCTCAAAGTGCAGGAAGTTCCAACACTTACTTCAACAGATGATGTCACCCAGCTCAAACTAATTTGATGTAAACCCTTTTAATCCCACTAGCCCGTGAATGAAAACGGGAAGTGTGTTCTCACAGAACAGAACCCAGTTGCTGTCTGCTGTTTCTGTCCTTTGTGTGACGTTGAGTGTTGAATGGCTTCTCTGTGCAGTGTGTGAAAAGAGACCCTTGAAGATGTCAACATGTTTGGTTGTGTAGGCTGAAGAGATGTGAATGTGTCTGCTGCTTTTACCACTACACTACACTTTATCTCTACAAATATAAATTCAAAAACATTCACAAACTTGTTTTGTATTAAAATAATTTATACAATTATTAATTAATAAAATAATTTAGCTGAAAATAACAATTGTTTAAACCAGCCTAGTGCTGGTTTTAACTAGTCCAGCTAGCCTTCAAGCCTCACCAGCAGACAAACCTCTCTAAAACCACCTGACCAGGTTGGAAGACCAGCAAACCACTGATAGGTAAAACTGTTTTAAGTAGAGTTATCAACAACTGACTAATTTATTAGGAATTTGGCGGCAACCAAACTGATGAGATGATAAATGGCCTCCAAAGTAATCAAAAGCTGTTTTCCTCTCAGGCTAGTTTTGACAGTGTCGGCATGAATGAGGTTTGTTAAATTGTAGATCACTTGCTCTCCCACAGAGACCATAAAATAACAGAAGAATGTGAGAATGTAACGCCAACATCCACTAAAGCTGCCCAGAAACACTGAGGGAAAACGCTCAGATCAGATGAGTCCCCTTTAGGAAATGTTTAGTTTCCTGGGGAGCACTTTAATATTTAAATCAGTTGTAGCTATAGGACACCAGAGGCTTGGTCAAAATGTAAAAACTCAACAGTTACTGAAAACCAAAGTCAATATTTAGTTTTCCAAATGAGGCCTGATCAATTAATGGCAGCGATGAAAGATGCTCTTTAGAGCGAACACAGGATTTTTTGTGTGTGTATGAAATGGCTCTTTCCTCGAGTGATTGCCGTCAGGAACAGACCGCTGGGCTTCTAATTGCACCAATATTAGGCCAGTGTATACACATCGTTTCATTCAATCTAATGTCTTCAGAAGTTCAGTATTTACGTTCTTGAATAAGCAGAATGTTCATAGCTAAATACAGACGGGCGTCCTTTGAACTTCGAGGTTATGTCAAAACTGGTGAACTTTCTCAGAGTGTTGAGTTTACCTATGACTTTATGCCTATAATTAAAGGGAGACTTGCAAGGGGCTTTAACAAAAAAAGTAAAACTAACTTTTTAGGAATTGTGCATATGGCGAAGATCACCATTCTCGCATCACAACAGCTGCTTTGTGAGAGTCATGAGGCTTCAGGGATTTCAGAATTGCTAGAGAGTGCACTCTACCGGTCACTCAGTGTTAGTGCATGTGAGTGTATGTGTTACACCACTGTTTCAAAAAACTTGTCAACCTCATTATTTTTAAAGAAAGTTCTCTCTGTAAGTTAGTATTTTAAATACAAACTGACACTTTATTTCCTAAACATACTTTTAAAAATTATTTTACAACTACATTGACTAAACAAAACTACATTGAACTACTAGAATCATCTCAGTGTCACTGTTCTCTAAAAGAAAGTGGTACTTGATATGATTCATATTTTTGGATGGCTAAAATCAGAGGCAAACACCTGGGGAATATGTTCAATATCTTTAATGAAATACAATGACTGTATTTATCTAAAAAAAATTTTTAAAAAGAACAGAACAAGAAATATTTAAATAAACACATCCTCCTTGTCGTTGTGCTGATATAAATGTTAAAAAGAAGTAGACATCTGAAAAGAACATTGCAACAAAAATTTTGGCATTTTGAAGTGATGGATATTTCAAATATAAAATCTCATTACAAAGCAATGTTATTAGTTTATAATAGTTTTAGTCAGCTGTTAGCAAATCTAAAAATGCTGGAGCATTTTATTCTACCGTTTTTCAAGAGCATTTACATGTAGGCTACTCATCCTGACATTTGTAAGGCACTGTTAAGTTGAAAATGACCAGACAATTCAACAGTATTAGTCACAACTAAATGTACTAGGTACAGCTATCTCTAAAGAGAAAGTTATGCATGTCTATAGCCACCTAGTGGCGATGTAGTCCTACCCTGAATGGCACTACCAAAGCCCACCGTTTCAAAGACTACATTGCTGAAATGACTATGACCTTTGAAGAAAAAGATAATGATTTTTTACCAAAGGTAAATGGTTGAAAAGTTCACGTTTTTCTGTATTGCGACAGAAAAATACTACCCCTGTCCAATAGCAACCTACCCAGCTAACAGAACATTTTCTCAAAACATTCTGGCAAGGTTCTCTCAACGTTTTTTTCCCCTGAACCAGTAACGTTAATATAATGTTCATACAAAGTGATCTGGTATTTAGTAATGTTCTCAAAACTTGAATGTTCGTTTTAGCTGGAATGTTTTTGAAATGTTTTAGCTGGACGTTCGTCTACTACTTGTTTTAGAACTTGTTTCAAAGAATATTCAAAACTAACGTTCCCATAATGTTTGCAATATGATAAAATGGAATGTTCCCTTAACGTTCGTATAACCAACGCATTTAAAAACTGAACGTTTCGAATAGTCAGAGAACCCTAAGAAATAACGTTTTCATAACTCAATGTTAACGTTAGCAAAACGGTCTTAGAACATATTTTTGTCAGCTAGGTAGGCGCAAAGGTGTTATATAAATCACAGTATAAATGCATTATTTATGGGCAATGCATTTTAAATAATAACTTCTATGTACCTGGTTAAAGTGCGATAGAGGTTTTTTTTTTTTTCTTAATTATGTGATGTCATGTGACGTGAGAGATGGTGACGCTCTCGAAAGTACTCGTGACAGATGGGACAGGTGAGTTTCTCCTCTCTCCTCCGCCTCACCAGAGCCTCTGCGGCGAACTCTTTCTTATGATGTGACCGCATGTGAAACACCAAGTCGGAGGTCATTCGGAATGAGAGGTT
The DNA here is from genome assembly GCF_001515625.1 of Sinocyclocheilus rhinocerous. NCBI lineage: Eukaryota > Metazoa > Chordata > Actinopteri > Cypriniformes > Cyprinidae > Sinocyclocheilus > Sinocyclocheilus rhinocerous. Next base: position 1,107,997 of record NW_015643185.1, on the reverse strand, counting down.
GCATTTGGCGCACCAGTTCTGCACTGAAACACCCCGTGGTGTGAAAGTAGGGGGCAAAAGTGTCAAAGAAGAAGTAGACTGTAGCTGGCCACCTATAGCTCTGGTCCAATGCTCGGGCGCGTAATAAAAGGATCCTCCTGTAGCCAGAGGAGCGGTCATCACTCCACCTGCATGAGCGCTTGGCAAGTCAGCGTGAAACAGGTGCGAAGCCAATACATTTCTGTATCCTAGTGCAGGTTTTGATTGGAAAGAGTCTGAGATATTATCCGAATCTGGTGGTGAAGGATTCTGAACTTCGGTGATGGTGCGTTTGTTGGGTTCACAGAACGCGCTCTTCTGTTCCGAGTGCGCGCTCTTGGGCACAACGAACGAGAATGCACTGCAGTTGGATTGCAGGCCTACTTCAGACGCCGCTACATCCCGTGATGTCTGCTCGGGGTTTGACTGCTCTGATGGTTTTCTAACCTCGGTAAATGCGCTGCTTTTACTTCTCTTTGGCTCATTTGTTGATAATTTGCCTGATTCTGACAAATCCTGAAAAGGTGGACCGTCTGTGTTGACGTGGGCGGTGTTGCTGTAATTAGTGATGTTGATTTTCTCCAATAACACAGTTTTTTTGCTCCGGGGACTTAAGGAACCTTCTTGTTTTCTTTTCCTAGGTATGCCCATGTCTTCAGAAGGACCGTTCTTTTTGTGCTCCAGATCTCTTGCAATGTTGTGAAAATCTATGATTTTGCGCTGTCGCTTGACTTCTTGTTTCTGTTCGTTGGTTGGTCGAAAAATATCTACTTTTTCCTGCACACATAAAAAACGACAGTGGGCAAGGAAAGGGTTTTCGTTTTTGAAGGCCTGACCGCATCTCGTACATGTATAGCCTGCATATGAAGATACAAGCGCTGTCAGACCACGATGATGATAACAATAATAGGACACTTAACATTTAAGCAACAATTCATTTAAGTAACAAACTCATTTATTACAAACAATTCATTTATATATTACATTTGCATATTAAATACAAATGTAATACATTTTTGAATCATGAAAAAAACGTTACATTTTTTGTTGTTGCCAAATATTCACAAGGGTCTAAAGGACCCTCTGTGTTCAATGTTTCGTGTCACATGACAACAAAATGGCTTCCTGCATGTAGCTTTGCTTTGGTATAAAAATAGTTTTTTTCTTAAATATTAATAATAATTTACAAATAAATATTTTACAGCAAAATTGCTTGACTGCTAATTAAAATTCAAATTAAATATAATACCAAAGTACTTGTGCAAAAGTTTTGAAGAGCTGCAATTTAGACCTATTTTATTAGATATAGATATTTGTCACTGACCTATGAATGAATATTTCATGACATTTCTAACCAATTTTAAGGTACATTAACAAATTATTTGAGCATTAAATAATGATTTTATTCTTAAAATTTAATTTTTTTAAATAAAAAAGCAACCCATACTCACCATCTGTCAGGGCTTTTGTCTTTATGTCTTTGAACCCCAAAAGATGTGACAGCTCCTCATCGTACCAAACAAGCAGTTCCTCCCCTTGCTTCACATCTCGAATAGTCTGAAAGTGCAGCTGTCCTCCTTTCAAGTAGGCCTCAGTATTCTGGTCTTCTGCGCTCATTGCAGCCTGTACTAACCGCAGCCAAGGAACTACTAATGGAGAACCTTTCATCGCCTCGGGATCTACCTGTTGATAGTGGGACATATTTGACATTAGAAGAAATTAAATTTTACAATAAAATAGTTAATAATTGATTTTTTGCAGTATATAGTATATAACAAATTATATGTCTGGATAATACGAGCCCCTAAAGGGACATGGTGGTGGGAAAAAAATAAGAGTGCTTTAGTGATCATTTTATTTCAGAAAAAAAGGTACACCTTCAAAAATGTTTCACTTTACTCATTATATATAAAGCTTGAGTGATTCGAATAACATAATATCAAATAAAATTGAAGGAATTTCGTTGAAGCCAAAATTCTCCCTCTCCCGGAAAGAGGAAGTTTCAGTAGCTGTTGGCTGCCTGCTCGCCGTCCGGTCTGTGGTCGCTCCTCCAAACATTGCTCCTTGAGGAGGAGCTTCTGTGTTTTGGAAGCGGACTCAGATGACTGCGGGTCGGGATATAACTCTGTGACAAGACATTCAAATATCTTGTTTAAGGAATAAATTTCATGGAAAAGAGTTGTTTTCCTTTTCTGCAGGAGTAACATGAAATGCAGTTTTATCCCTGTGCTTTTGGAGAGAATAAACTGATGAAATGGCATGTTCACTGATTCACATGAGTCTTGCTGTGGGTGTTTTAGTGGTTTTGATGCAGTTTCCTACTGGAAAAGCTGAGCCTTATTTTGAGGAAGAGAAGAGGTCTTGTCAAGGTGCTTTCGACTTATATTTTGTCCTCGACAAGTAAGTGGCCTTCATATTTATGGCATCTTATTCTCCTCTCACCGCGCACTGCTGCGCGACGCCTCTGACGCCCTCAAACGCGCGTGCACCGCTATTATAACCACAGTCATTCGTTTAGACAGCCGAATAACAGAATTAAATTGATCCAGATGCTTTAATATGAAAACAATTCATCCATATTTTTAAATGGATATTCATTTCTAGGTATATTCTACCAGAAAACGTCTGGCGATATATTGTGGGAAAATATCTATTCCTAAAGGAGACCAGGATGCATATGGCAGGATGAACTGACATGAAATTCGAGCAAAATTCAAAATCCATATAAACAGCTAACCATTCACTCTCTATTAACATGCAAAGTGCTTATGGTTTTCCTCATGGTGGATTCCTGAAGTTTTTGTTAAATGGCTTTAGACGGCGGCGAATTGGAGGACAGGACTCTTTGCCTCGGGCGATGCTTTAACAAGCATGATTTTCTCTCACCTGGTGATGTTCACATGCACATTTGCGTATCATAATCTCTCAATCATAAAAGACAAAGAGAGATCTCATCACAAGAGCATGCATGCACTATTAGTTAGCTATACAAATACCCGTTTCTAAAAAAAAAAAAAGTGTCTCTAGATAAATAAAAATGCATATACTGTATTTTTATTGCAACTTACAACTGCAGCCAGTTGTTTACATGTTATTTTTGCAGAATGCAAATATTCATATTTAAATGTGTAATGAGCTCTTAGTGAGTGTAAGTGAAGAGTGAGAAGTGGCATCCTACTCATAATTCTTTAGCCCCTTGGAGTTGTGAATACCCAAACAAGCTTAAACATGCTGGAGCATGCTAGAGAATGTTATAAATGAATACCTTTTGTGGCCATCAGATTTGAGTCAAATATGAAGTATAAGCTCTAGAGCAGGGGTGTCCAAACTTTTCCTAAAGGGGGCCGGATTGGAATAGGCCTATTTTGTAAATTATGCTTGGCGGGCCATATATAATATAGACTATTAAAACAGCTGCGGGCCGCTTAACATTCATCCACGGGCCGCAGTTTGGACACCCCTGCTCTAGAGCAACATACAGTAGCAATGTCTGTACAGTTTAGACAATAATTTTGCTTATTTAGTGAAATCTGTTAAATCTGAAGGGATACGGTTAAATAAGTATAGCAGAACAAAATTAAGATACATTTTAAAAACATAGTCATTTCTTCCAGCTATAACCGTTTGTTGCTATGTTTGGAGTGCAAATGCATTTTAGTTACACTTCACAGTTTGCTCTTCTGTTTGTAAAGTTTTCTGAATGCCTTTAGAGACCTAAGGGATTGCATGCATCATCAGACTTTTGCCACACTTCCACACTTTTAATCAGCTGAATGGTTCTGGCTGAATTTTCGAGGCCTTAAATGCCACTCAGTGACCCTACATTAATTGTAAATATCAGGCCATCGGTTCAGAGAGTTTTGGAAAGAAAAGCAGCTCCATTGCTTTTCAGAGAGAACATACATTTGATTATCAGTGGAACGAGAACTAGTTTCATGTCACTGTGTGTGACTCCTTTTAATTTACGGCTCCTAGAGCGGACAGAGCTAGCGATTCTTAATATAACAATATTCTGAGTCAGTGGTTTGCTGAAGATTGATTTTAGTTTAGAGGATAATAGATAAATCCAGGATCAAGCTACATTTAAAGGAAACCAGCACAGTCTTGTTATTCTAGACTGCTGCACACTGTATTCAAGTTAATGACTTATTTCAGTGGCCCCAAAAAGTATTTAAAATGTCTGAATGTCACACTTAAAATGTCTGAATGTCATTTCATTGTATAACAAAATATCAAATTTATGTGTCATCTGCAAACAAATTATGCTCGACTTTGAATTAACTACTTTTTGTTGCCATTTTACTTTAACCAGTTGGTCTTAAAGGGATTTGGATGCAGTATATGGAGTCAGTTCCCCTTTAGTACACACAGGTGCAGAGTAACTAGCAGCTGTAGTTCATCCCATTAACTATGGACATTTTCCACTAAGATTTTACAGCCAGAAAGTTTCCAATTGCTTTTTGTCTTGATTTTGAACAGCATATATTGTTTTAAGCTGACTAACTGAAACTTTCTTTTTGTGCTTGTGCTGTGTTTCTTTAAAATAAATGCCCATTTGTTTCACATTTTATAATCTAATGCAGCAACATACATCTATTTTAAGTACTTTTTGTGATGTGTTTTTTTGCAATTGTGGCCCAAATGTCCATTTTGGAGCCATGGTATATCAATATATAAAATTGCAGGTGTGGTTAGAACTGACATCAGATTAGCGTTGATTGCTGCTGTTGTTGCTAGATCCACATGTCCAGTTTTATGTTTCCTGACTCCCTGTCAGAGATGGAGCTGTGAGCCTTTTTGGATGCTGATGTAGATGCCAGCTCTATTTTGGACCCCAACCTGTTACACTCAACCATTGCCATCTGTTCCCATTCAAATGGCTGGCTCCAGGAAGAAGGGGAGTTGCTCTCTGCTAGCAGGAGGCAGATTCATCTGGCACAAAGGCAATTAGCCCTTGTTGGGAATGCTTTGGGGCCTGTAATTAATTAGTGGCATGTGCGCATTTTATAGAGTACTCAAGGACCTGCTACTCTCAGATAGTGTAAGAAAAGATGGTAATTGTTATGTAATTGTGTTTAAGGCAGCCATTATAATGCACAGAAGTGCCTCTGACTCTTTGAAGCATGCAGTTTTTCAACATGTTTGATTTTATTATAGGTCAGGAAGTGTCAAAAACCACTGGATTGAAATTTACTCCTTTGTGGAGCATCTTGCAGAGAAATTTATAAGGTAAAGTTGCTTTAGTTTTGATGTACTATTGTACATACATATTGTGATACCTTTAAGGAACAATATGCGATATTATTATTTTTTTGATTTTTTTTACAGCCCAATGTTACGGATATCCTTCATTGTGTTCTCAACTCACGGAACAACAGTTATGAAACTCACAGAGAACAGGTATCACACACATCAGCATCCAAAACAATGTTAATGTTGCACAGAAATACACATATTGTTTGTTTGCATTGTAATAACTTTCCTCCATCATCTGTCATTCAGAAATGAAATTACGAGAGGCTTAAATGTTTTGAAGAGAGAAATACCAGGAGGTGATACATATATGAATCTTGGATTGAAACAGGTATCTTTTTCTTATTGAATCAAATGAGTCAATTTAAATCAATCACTGAATCATCTTCTAGTCTTCTGATTTACTATGGTTAAAATTCCTGCATTAATGCTGTTTTAATTTGGTTGCAGAATGCAGTTACCCCTATAAAAAGTCTGTGTATATTGAGTACTAATCACTCAAACACCAATCTTCTAATCTTTTGATTCTACGATGGTTAAAATTCCTGCATTAATGCTGTAAACATCTGCTTTTAAACTGCAGGCAAATGAGCAGATATATCACGGAAATTATGGTAAACGCCACTTTGAATTACCATGCTATTCATTCACACTTCCGCTTTTATTCTGGGAAAATCAAGCCTCAATGAGATGATGTTTATTTCACAGGGACAGCCAGTGTGATCATAGCACTGACGGATGGGGAGTTAAATGACTATCAGTTTGTCACAGCACAGCAAGAGGCAAGTACACAAGCCAGTGATGTCATAACGGATGTGGCATGTTCTCTGGCAGATGTGTAATTGACAGTGGCATTTGCTCAATAGAGCTGACTGTTTGTTGCCCATCTATGTGCAGGCGCAGAGAGCTCGGTCTTTGGGAGCTATTGTATACTGTGTGGGTGTAAAAGACTTCAACCAGACACAGGTAACTCAGCACCACTGCACAATAAGTTGCTTTAGTGGCACCTCAGAATTTAACCATATTTTCTGTATTGGAGGTGTCTCTGTAAACCTGTATTGTATTATTTGTTTAGCTGGCCACAATTGCAGACACCATAGAGCATGTGTTCCCTGTAATTGGAGGATTCCAGGCCCTTGAAGGAATGATAGACTCTGTGAGTTTCTCTGTTTCTCTCTCTGTCCTTGGCTACGTATACAAGTTAAAGTATTGGTAGTGACAGCTGCATTTAAATGAGAGAGTGAATCACCTAAATTATCCCTCCATGTGTGTACGAAAGACAGGAGTCACTCTCAAAATTGTGATTTTTGGCATCTTGCAGCTGTAAACAACAAACATGGATCCCATGGCAACCGTTTAACCCATTTGGAGTCTGATATTTTTGTAGAAAAAAATATAATGTATCACACTGTGAGATATAAAATCATATTTGAGATATGAAGCCACATTGCAAGATATAGTCTCATTTGAGATATAAAGTCACATTGCGAGATATAAATTATCATTGAGAGATATAAAATCACATTGCGAGATATAGTCACATTGTGAGAAATAAAGTGATATTTCAAGATGATAAAGTCTTATTGTGAGATATAAAGTCACATTGCAAGATAAACAAAAAAGTCTCATTGTGAAATATAAAGTCACATTGTGATATGTAAACACACATTGTAAGATAAAAAATCTGATTGTGAGATAAAGTTTCATTTTGAGATATAAAGTCACACTACAGGATAAAAAAAGCCTAATGTGAAATAAAAAGTCACATTGCGAGATACAATCACACTGTGAGAAATAAAGTCACATTGCAAGAGATGCAATTGGAAGATATAAACATGATGCTGCTTTTATGAAGAGATATAAAAGCATAACAATTTAGATGAGCTGTCAGCATCCAAGAGAGTGACATTCCTGCATTACCCGTTAATAGTTCAGTTTGAGTGAATTTGGTTGCAGAATGCAATTGCTCCTGTAAAAAGTCTGTGTATATGCAGTACTAAGCACTCTGGCACTCCTTTTTTTTCTTTGTAGATCATCAAGAAATCCTGCATTGAGATTTTAGCAGCCGAGCCGTCCAGTGTATGCGCTGGAGGTAAGAGTTACCTCAACACTCACCATGATAATGTTTTTGTAATCATTTGAAAATAAATGTAATTAACACCTTGATTTTTATGTTAAATCTGTCTGTTTTTAAAAGAATATGAGAGGACAGTGCGCAAACCATAATACACAAAAAGCTTGTCTGTGCTAATTGTGTGAAAGCCCTGAGCGGCGTAATGGAAGCTCGCGAGTTGCGCTCTCTTGCACTCACCAGAAAATTAAAATTGATCATGTCTGGGCAGAGCTAATCCGCCTGTTTGCATCACCAAGGAGACGGCGCTGTAAGTGCATTCTCGCGCAGTAAGTGCATGCTAATAAGGTCATGTCAAGCCACATCCATCCTCTCTGGCCTACACACCAGTGCTCAATGTGGCAGGCCTGTCTGCTGAGCAGCAGCCAATTAAACAAATGGGCATTTCACTGGTAAAGGCGGAGCGGAACTGCAGCACAGATATTCAGCAGCACCTCGGCTAGACAACAGATCCGATGTGGCAAACTAGGCCAGGAAAAACCAGCCAGGCAAAAAAACAGCTCTCTAATTTCACTTGAGCATTCCTAACAATAAGTTCTCTGTCAAGTTATGGGACATCAAAGCCTGAAGCACACAGAGGGGGAGAGAGAGAGGGCACACAGTGACCACTGGCAAACGATGGTGGTTAAAACAACAATATCCCTGTAGTTTGACCACACACTTATACTTTTGTGGCTTAGCACTAAGATATATTTTAGTTTACGAGTTTATTTAAATACAAATTATTAATATCATTGTCATTATTTGTATTAAATTAGCTTTAAAGGAATAGTTCACCCAGAAATGTAAATCATTTACTCGTCTTCATGTTGTTCCACACCCGTATTAATCTTTATCTGTGGAACATAAAAGAAGATATTTTGAAAAATGTTTCAACTGTATTTGTCCATACAATGAAAGTCAGTGTTGTCCAAAACACCAATAGACTGCACTGACTTCCACTGTAAGGACAAAAAGATACTAAAAACGAAATATTTTTTAATGTCTTCTTTTGTGTTCAGCAAAAAGAAATAAATACTTTCAGAACAACATAAGGCTAAATCATTTACATTTTACGATAAACTATCCCTTTAACCATCATCTTGTATTATTTCTTTATTTTAAAACCACTAATCCAAAACAAAACAGTTAATGACCCCAAGTCACTTAGATTAACGTGATTAATGAACATGATCCTTAAAGGAAACATTGCATAACAATGAATGTCGTAATTAATTAAACATATTGTTGTGTAATTAAATCGATCCTTGAAGTAATGCACTGTGAAAATTACCATCAGCCATACATGTAGTATAGTCCTCTAAATATTACAGTTTAGCCAAAGTTGCATTTGAAGCTTGGGACTCATTTTTCGGACTAATTTGATCGTGGTTAGTGTTTTGGTTTGGTTTGGTGTTTTAGTTGACTGATTTGGTTTGGTTTAGTGTCCATTAACATGATCCTTATTGGAAACATTAAATGGCAGTGAATGCCATTAATGAAACATATTGTTGTAATTAAATCAATCCTTGAAGTAATGCACTGTAGTAATTACTCATACATCCATAAGTGCATTATATTCCTCTAAATATTGCAGTTTAGCCGAAGATTCATATGAAACATGGGACAATCTGGGACAATTTTGGGTTACTTTTGGGCTAATCTGATTGTGGTTAGTGGTTTGGTTTAGTGTGCTGTGACCGCAGCTCCCGTGCCTGACAGTCTCAGCGATCAAACTGATGAGAAGTGACCAGCCCGTGCAGCCTGCAAACAGGCCATCACTCGCTGTTCTGTGAGGAGGCCCAGCCATCAAACATGACAGCAATCGTTGCTTTGATTAACCTTTGTGATTCCTCTGCGCCCCATCCCCCAGTTAGAGCAGTGATTGAAGTGTCCATGCTCGGACGTGGCACCTCTGCTCTAAACAGCCCAAGCCATCAAGCTCTCAGGTGTGGATGGGAAGCGTCAGCTCTCCCGTGCAGCACAACGGGCGCAAGCAGACAGCGTACCAGCCCCTGCCCACCATCTCGCTGCCAGCGCTGCCCGCTGCCAAGCCAGTGTTGACCTTTTTACCCCTGCGTTGTCCTGTCAGAACCCGACACACCATGTCTGACAGTAACGAGGGAAGAAAAGGACATGGATGTTGATGCCCGGCTTCCAAAATTAAATGGAATTAGCCATTTCAGCTCTATGGACGTCACATTAAGCAGGCATGAGCAAGAGAGCTGGGCAAATTTAGACGCAGAGGTGGGGTGGAGAGGGGCTTCTGCATGGCAGACAGGATTAGTATAATTAGAGAGGAAATGACAGGTTAATTGGATCGGATGGGAGTGGAATTTGTTTTGGTAGATCCATGATGAGACAAGAGACATGCTGAGAATTGTTTTGACTCAAATTTTCCCATGATCAGCCTTTTCAGTTCGCCAGGTCTATGTACATATACTGAATGAAGGATCTTTAGAGTTAACAAAATTGACCCTGTTTACATTGTTAATGCACACTCCTGGCCTTATTGTGATGGATTCATTGTTGCATGTTACTCCAAAGAATACATTTGTCTTTGTAATCCTTAAAGTTCGCATGAAATGAAAATTCAAATCTATTTTATAAATGCCTGTTATTGATCTTATTGTTAAAAATTCATCCATGCATACATTATTTAGTCATTTATTTACTTACTTATTTTGGACCTCGTAATTTTTAACTAAAAATATCATAAATTAATCTTCCAGTGACACGACAGACTTCTCTATGGTGATGTATGCCAGGCTTCTTTTGTCATTTAGTCTGTTTTTTTTTCTTTTTCGCTAATCCATTTCACTTGTATGTATGTCCCAGGATAAAGCATCTGTTGCTACTTCCATTACATCACAATTTTATTAAAAATGTAATAAATCTTTCTCTGAAACAGCTTTACTTTTCTGCTGATGTCACTTAGGCCATGAGGGAAATTGGATGATGTTAACCGATATTATAATTATTTTGGCATTATTTTGGCAAACTCACGTTCAGAGTTGGCTCCTTCCTGGTATCTAATGCCCACTTTTAACAATTTCTGATGAATAAAATCCATCCAAGTGTTGTCCCATATTTTTAGCATATTTGTTGAATATCCTTATTTCACGAAAGTAAATTAGTTGTGAATGGCAAATTACATTGACTTTAAAGTTTTTTAGGTGTTTATTTATTAAAAGTAAAAGAGGAAATCTACTATATTCATGATTTGAAGCTTCAAATGCTGGTGTGATACAGAAGAAGAGAACTGACACTTACAATATATTCTCCTGACCTTTCCATACAACTGTCTCTCCCTGATGGCACACCGCACAGAATGTTTCTCATCATGTGAACTTTACACACTTAAATGTTAAAGGTTTACAACCAGAACATTTTCTAAAGGTGTAGCATTATTTAGAGATGAACGGCAGAATCAGTACTAATCCACTCAAATCTCCTCAAATGCACACTGGTGTGTGCAGTGCCATGAGTAAGGTCACATCCACTCTGCATCCTTTGACGCCTGCTGAGACAGCTTCTAAGTGAGCGGGTTTTTCTCTCTAACATATGCTGCTTAGCAGCCGTCAGAGGGTCTACAGCATTGCCTGGGGGGTCTCAAAGGTCAGGCAGCCAGCGTTGTCGGCCACCAACACAGCACCTCCAGCTACATGACTCCTAGAGATTTGTGAAGCTCTTCACTTTTATTATTAGCACCACTGGAGCATATGCATTTGCCCAGTTGAGTTGAGTGTTCCTGAAAGGTTAAGAGTGGGGGGGAGAGAAAAAAGAAGAGAAAAAAACCCTGCCCTCTGGCTGAGCACACTTTATAATTTTAGAGCATGGTTTTTTTTTTTTTTTGGAAAAGGTTTACATGAAATAAAGATCTAAAAAGTCGGCACAGCCTTATGTAGGCATTTTTCTCATACTTTAAAATTATTTCAATATAAACAGTACATAAAAACGCTATTTAATCTAATTTTTGGTTAAATTATTTTTCTGGGAAAAAAACATAGGAATTTCACTATGCAGTAAAATGACTTGGTAAATGTTTATTATTACATTTTGGTTTGTGTTTCTTTAAGACTCTTTCCAAGTGGTTGTGAGGGGAAATGGATTTTTGCATGCCAGAAACATTAATCAGGTCCTGTGCAGCTTCAGAGTGAATGACACAGCTACACTGAGTAAGTAACATTATTTTACAAACAGTCTTTTTAATGTTGCATTCTTCTTTTAAGCTCTATGAAAACACAAAAATAATGTGTGCAACATTCTTTTATTATATAAACGGCCATTTATGTTATAGCAATAATAAAGTATTTACCCTGAGAGTAGGTCTAAATGATGATTATCAGTGAAAATGTATCTTATTCTTTTTCATGCAATTCATTTTCAGATGAAAGACCTGTCAGTGTTGAAGATACGCTCCTTCTTTGCCCTGCACCAATCTTAAATGAGGCTGGAAAGTAAGTGCACTTCATCCTGCCATTTTATAGCTTAATGCATTGGTACCCTTGAAAAAATTAGGGTCAATGTCGTTTGGAATTATTCTTATCAGTCAATCTCCACGCACCCTAACACATCGAGACAACGGGCATGTGGTGTAAAAAGCCTGAGATGAGTGTATAATTAGCCTCTCTGAGAGATTAGTCACCATGGGCTTGACCTGCGTGAAAAGTTCCCAGTGAGTATGCATGTTGGCCCAGGGCTCTGGTGGTTTTCTGAGTTGAGAGAGAAAAGAACAGACAGTGAAATACAGAGCCGCTCATATCCACATCAGCCAGAGCAGAGCCCCGGAGACTCACTACAGGTTACTTACCAGGCCTTCTACAACAAATGAGCTGCTGGTGGCGGCTCATTTCCCTGCAAGCTCTCTGAATAATTATGTGTACCGCCAGCTGTAGACACCTTGAGGATTTCATCTGTCTTGTTCTTGTCAGGAAGATTCTTTGAGATGCCAATGAAGGAGCCTCTCATGGCACCTTAAGCAAAACAGGGCTGTTTTTCTACTTTTGGTCAGCCTACATCACTGCATACTGTATTGCGTTGCATTTGCTAATGTGACACAAAAGCAGCTGCTGTTGGTATATCAATATTCAGCACTTTCCATTTATTCAAAACTTTTGATTAATTCATGCGTTCTTAGCAATATTTGTTATCGGATATAATCGAATTGCCTAATTGTGGATTAATAATAATATTGCCCAAGAATATAGAATACATAATATTTTTATTTATTACGACTCACTAGAATACTCAGTTCTGACTGGTCATTTGCGCCATCCAGCAGTCTGATATTTCTTAATATTCTTAGTAAGATTTCTTAATAATATAATACTTTTTATCAATCAGCTCATCCAGTAACTGAAACCAGCACTATTTTCATTTCTCTCGTATCATACCGCAGACTCTCTCTCGTTTCATGCAAACGCAACGGTCTGATTTATTTATTATAGTGACAATGACCTCAAAATATTTCAGTATTAATATTACTGAATATAATTAACTGTTATTTTATTAGCGGAAGCTTTTAGATAATATTCAGGTAAGATTACAAAAAAAATTAATTGATAAAATCAATATTTCATGCTCACATATTTATTTATTTATTTAGTTGGTGAACAGTCATGTAATAATTTGGCATGAAACATGCCAAGTAAATAGGTGGATTATCCACTGTGGTTGGTGACCTCTAACAGGAGCAGTGTTATTTTAGTATTATTTATATAGCATTATAGTATTTTTTGGTTGGAAGTTTTAGCAATTATCTGATTTTGTCATTTTTTTTTTCAATTTATATTTAATAGTACATTTTAGCACAACTTAAACTAATTTTATTTCAGTTTTTTTAATTTTAGGTTTTTAATATATTTTTTATTTTTTATATTTTATATTTTTTAATAATAATTTTTAGTTTTAGTTTTTAGTTAACATTGAAAATATTTAATTATAGCAGCCGAAAGTGAGAAAGGGAGAGTCATGTATTGGTAAGATGATGTTTATTTTGCAATGATATTTCTGGATACCATCTTGTGGTATTAGAGTCTGATTTAGTGATTATTGAATTAGATTAGGGTCTAGGTCTCTCAAAAGTCAAGCAGATGTGGTATGTATTCATATAAGGGAAAAATGGAGATGAAACATTCCATCATAATCCAGTAACAAGAGGGGTGGAATTATTCAGGCTAATTAGAGTCAATGGAGAATCACTTGAAATTAAAAATGCCATCCTCTTATGCAAACTTTGATGCTGTGGTATAATAAGACCAACCATTAAATCAGTGATGTCTGTATAATCTGATTGTAGAAGACCATGTGAGTAATGTTCATTAATTTTTGAGGGGTGAGAAAAGGCGATTTTGTGAGACGAAGCTGTCAGTGCTGTCACCTAAACGCGTGGTGACTGAGTGGCCTCCTGAAGATGTGCTCAAAAAGAGCCAGTCGCTTCCTGATTGATGGAAAATGAGATGGATCTGTCACTGGATACCAGTGAATACCAGCGCTCTGAATGCCCATGGTAGAGCCAAACATGGCAGCATCCCTGCTGTTGGGAGAAATTCCATTTTTTAGAAAGTTGTCAGGGGAAATGGACACATTGTCAGTTTTGATGTCCATAAATATGTCTTCATAGACTGTTATCAGTCACATGACAAACTCTGCTTTTTCGTCTCTTTCTCATCTCAAGATTTTAAAATATGATGTTTTACTGAAGATCTTATCCAGTTTAAAATCCACATCACATTTTATTACTATTACATAGAACTAATATAATATTTTTCTATTTATAATATATATTTACACTACCATTCAAAAGTTTGGGGTCAGTAAGATTTTTTTTCCCACTTTTATTAGCACTTTTATTCTCCAAGGATGCGTTAAATTGATCCAAAGTGAGAGTAAAGACATTTATAATATTACAAATGAATTATATTTCAAATAAATTCAGTTATTTTTGGAAATTTCTGATAGAATAAGAAATGTCATGGGAATAAATTACATTTTAAAATATACTATATATTGAAATATACAACTGTTTTTTAAAATTGTAATAATAATTCACAATATTACTCTTTTTACTGTATTTTTGATCAAATAAATGGAGCCTTGGTGAGCATAAAAATTGAATGCAGACTTTGGTTTCCAAGCAAATTTGACCCCAGTATGAAACATTTAGATCATTTACAAGAGATGTTTAGATCTCTTCTAACACTTTAGATCCAACACTGGTGCAATTTTTAAGGGCCTTTTATTGGAAGAAAAATCTGAAAAGCAGGGGAATTAAGCAAAAGTCTCCATTTGATTCCCATTGAATCTTATTTGTGACGTTGAGAACCATTTGAAATATTTAACAGATCTCAGAATCAAATCACAAATCCTGTCTAATCATTTTGTCCAGTTTCTTTTGCCTTGTTGTTTGCATCCTGGGGTAAAAACAGTTTAGACACACAAAGTATAGTTCTACCTTAGATAACGCTTATCAGTCAAGTTCCTGTGCCTACATGCTTTCAGCCGCTGGCCTTTGAGGGTCTGTGTTGTTATCCATCAAAGAGGAATGCATTGGAAGTCATTCAGGCAGCTGTGTGAAACAGACATTAACCATTTACTTTTTTAATCCTGGCTCCGGATTACAAATTTGAACGAGAAAATGCTGATAATGGCTTTAATAATAACTCCATTGCAAGCTCACACATGTCCATCTGAGAAATGCAATGAATATGCCTTTTTCAGCAGGTGTGATTGAAGTGTTTTTGTGTGTGTGTTACAGGGTGATATATCTGCAGGTTAGCATGAATGAGGGTTTGTCCTACATCACAAGCTCAGTGCACATCACCACTACTGAATGTGTAAGTACATCTTTGTTCCTTTGTCAAAACCACTTCTGCCTGTAAAAACATGAATGGTGGATTGGTGTGATAGTGATTCGGCCTCTCAGAATGTCTATTCGACATTGTTGTTTGCTGTCTACTACTATTTTGTTCTTTTCCCTTTTCTCTTATTCTTTATTTTTCTCTTATGAGGTCTCCTCTGCTTTCTTTCATCAGAGGAGTCTGGTTTTGTCACGTAAGTTCAAATTAGCAGTGAAAAAACAAGTTCCATCGCTTGGAGCAACCATTTGCCCTCTTCTTTAATCTCCTCACCTGTTCATTTGTGTTATGCCAGCAAATACTCATGAAGATGTATGTGTGTGTCTCTCTGCGTGCAGTATGATGGAACCATCCTGCTCATCTCGTTACTGGCTGTTTTCCTATTGCTGGGTCTGGTGCTGATGTGGTGGTTCTGGCCTCTGTGCTGTACAGTGGTACGTCTTAAAGGTTGTACACAATTAAAAGCTGTACACAATAAACATTTACAGTGGCCCCTAAAGGTATCTGGGCAATTAAACATCACATTATTCAACCAAAAGCTTTGAAAAGAGTAACCATAACAATAATAATAATAATAATAATATAGTAGTTGTTGTTGTTGTTGTTATTATAAATCATGTGTTTATTTGTCATTCACACACTCAATGATTTAACAATGTCAGTATAATTAATAATAATAATAATTATTATTATTAAGGATTAAACAATATCAGAACATTATTATTATTTATAAATCATGCATTTGTTTGTGTTATTCACACACTCAGACAATCATTTAACAATATCGGTATAATAATAGTAATAATAATAATGTTGCTGTTTTTGTTGTTGTTATAAATAAATAATGTGTTTATTTGTGTCATTCACACACTTAATGATTTAACAATGATTTTGAAAATGAATTGTTCATTCAAATGAAATGAATAAAAAAATGTATTATTATTATTATTATTATAAAACATACATTTATTTGTGTTATTCACATACTCAAACAATGATTTAATAATGTTTGTACCTTCCCCCAGTGCTATATGCAATATAATGCTTATTGTACTGTTTATAGCTCTACTAGTTATACTGTACTGCTCTTAGTTTAGATAATATTCTTTCACTGGGAATAATTTTTCTTTCAGGTCATCAAGGAAGTGCCTCCAGCCCCTCCCCCTGAGCCTGTGAGTCGAACTCCCTCTAACCTCATTTTGTGCCTATGTTTGTGTATGTGTGTGTGTTTAGGCACAACCATACACCCAAATGAACCATGGAAATTTAGAGCCGATATGAATCAGGGCACTAAGAAAACAGTTTGCACATGATAAAACGAATAACTCTCATAAGCTGAATCCAGCGTGTCCCAGAAATGGCATCATTCCTTGTAAACCGCATTCCCTAATGCTGCCAATATCAGCTGCTAGCTAGGAGTGCAACTGCTTTGCAAAATTGTCCGTCAAGTGAGCAGTGAAAGTGGACACAGCGGGGACCACAGGCTCAACCGTAGGATGACTGAATAGCAAAATTCTGGAAAAAGGACTCATAATGATCCTCTTGTGTTTGCTTTGTTCCCAGAGGTCAAAGGCAAGCAGTCACTGAGGCTGATGGGAAATAAAAGAGCTTTGTGGAAATGGCTTTTGAGTGTGCATCTGTGCTTCTTAACACTGAGAGCGCAAACAAGGCACTCTGTCTCTAAAGCTTCTCTTTGATTTGGAGACACAATGTGGTTGCTACTTTCGCAGCTAACATTATTTGACTGTGTCTTTGTGTTTATTCTATCTGTGTAAACTAATGGGTTGAGTATGCTAATAGTGAATTTATACAAAATAACAGAAAAAGAGTGTTGTTTTCAACATGACTTTAAAGTATGGTCATTCTATGCTAAGTATTACTAGTGTGATATTAGGTTTATGTAAGTTTTGTGCGCTCAACAGGAACCCGATGATGAAGATGGCATGCCCAAAAAGAAATGGCCTACAGTAGATGCATCCTACTATGGAGGAAGAGGAGTCGGTGGAATCAAAAGAATGGAGGTGATGCATGTTCTTGTACACAGTGTGTGTGTTTCGGCTTTATATAGGGTGTCTTGATCATAGGTTAACATGGGCTACAGGGGGATGAAGACCACACATGACGAGTGATGTTATGAACCCTCAAGGCACTAGAGCACATCACTGTGACCTTAAATGGTCCCTGTCTGCCTGGTGCCAAAACTAGATCATGTGACATCATAAGACATGCTGACGCCTGTAGATTTACTCCTGTAATTTGCAAAGGTAGCAATATTGGACATGTGCATTATTGTTCTTTGAAAAATACACACACCTTTTTCACAGTTCCAGTGCCTATTACTTGTTAAGTGCACTACTTAAAGACATTAGTGTTAATGCAAGCTTGCGTGAAGTGTCTTTTGCTCTGTTGGTCTCAGGATCATTGAAACATGCAAGCCTTTCCACTGCCCCAAGGAAAAGCTCTATATATGTATAGCCACACTAACACAGCTCCTTAATAATATTTTTATGGTGAAACAACCATTTTTCCATAGTCTGTGTTGGTTATAAGTGGACTGTTTTCCTGTGTCTTTAGGTGCGTTGGGGGGACAAGGGCTCCACGGAGGAAGGAGCTAAACTGGAGAAGCCAAAGAATGCTGTAGTGAAAATGCCTGAAGATGAATATGAGCCTTATGAACCTAAACTCAGAAATTTGTATGGGCGCAGACCTGCCCATCATAGAAAGTGGTACAGTCCTATTCAGGTATGTGAGTTTTTTCCATAGAATTGAATATGAAATTATCACTAAATTAGCCCTGGAATATCAGTAGAAAGAAACACTATAATAGTCCAATATTTTAGACTTTAAGATTTTAAAGTCCAAAATGTTTTAATAGAACAGTTCTGTGTCTTAGGGGAAACTGGATGCTTTGTGGGCCCTTTTCCGTCGAGGATACGACCAGGTGTCACTCATGAGACCTCAGCCTGGAGATCAGGTACAATGACCATTCAACTTACAGATATTCCAATACAGAAAAATAATACTCCACAGAATAGAGACCTGATGCATAATTGTGCTTGAATATTATGGATAACATTTCCATTTTTCATAGTGCCTTTGTTTATCTTATAGATTCTTTGAATAAGCTGCTCTTTTGAATGACCGAATCCAGCTCCAGTTTGTTATTCTGTAATAGTGTTTATGTCTAATATAAAGTGCCTTAATATATTGTTGTATTAAAGTACTTTTATTAAGATATTAAAATAATCAAAAGTAGCAGTTAAGACATTTACAGTGTTACAAAAAATGTCTATTTCAGATAAATCTGATCTTTTGAACTTTGTATCCATTAAATAATCCTAATAGATTGCTTACGGTTTCCACAAAAAAAATAAGTATAAGAAATGTTACTTGTGCACCAAATCATCATATTGATTTCCAAATGATCATGTGACACTGGAGTAATGGCTGCTGAAAATTCAGATTTGCCATCACAGAAATAAATTACGTTATAAAATATTTTGAAATACAAAAGATATTTTAAAATTGTAATAATATTTTAGAATATTACAGTGTTCGCTGTATTTTTTATCAAATACATACAGCAATGGTGAGCATAAGAGACTTATTTCTGATTAAATATGATTCCATTGTAAGTAAATATGAATATTTGATCCAAAGTTTGTGGGTTCTGTATAAATCTGTGCTTACTGGGTGCTGCCATAGAAGGAGGCGAGGCAGCTCATTTGTATTTTGAATACAGCTGTTATGACATTCCCATCCTTTCTAAGCATGCTCAGTAGCTCTCATTCTCTTGTGCCTTTTGTAAGAGACGTCCCTCAGTGTCTGAGCCCTGCTCTCTGCACCCTGCATTATTCCATCAGCACAAGCTGTGTCATGGCAACACATCTGTGTGTCTATGAAAGGCATCTTTCATGTGGGCTGCAGTGTCGCAGACTGTACAGTATGATCCCATTGACACGGGCGGGCTATAGCTCCGTTCCCACTGTAGATGGACCGATCTGATTTACTTTGGTTTAATTCTTCATGGCTCCATAATAGGCTGCTTGTCTGAGGGACTGCCAGTGTCCAGCTGCTCAATGTATTTTGCATGAGCTTTAGAAGGTTCTGGTAAAGGCAGCAGACTCTGTAAAGGACAGGGTTTGGGTGGAAACAGCTGTGCTATTCAGGGAGATTTGGGGTGTAGTTGTGTGTTTCATGCCCACCTGCAGCACAATGCCTAGACAGCAGACACAAACAACTTGCTGTGCCCAAACAAGACCTCTGCTCAGCTATAGATGGCCTAATCTCTATATTAGTCCACATCTTTCTCTTTATAACCCATCTTTCTTTGCATTTCTTAGCTGTGATTGATTCACTGTCTCTTCCATCTCTGTATCCTCTTTGTCTTTTCCTGTTTCTATTCCTACCAAAGGGCCTCTTATGTATATTGTTGAGGTCTTGAAGAGTTCAAAGATGGACTGCAACTAAACAGACTATCATATTTCTTGCCATGCAGCACTGTATTGATATTTGTCAGACACATTGTTTAAGTGGTTGTTATGAACTAGCTCACATCCTTCTCCCGTTACAATACATATTTCAAGATGTAATTTGTTCTAAACCCCAAGCATAAGTATTGAACTTCTGCATGCTATTTTGAACGTTTGGTTTGAGGATTTTAGCCTGTACATTTGCATTTTTGTTACTCTTTATATTTTTAAAGAAACTTTAATTTAAATCGTATAACATTACATTTCAAAAATTCATTTGATTTACACTAATAGGATGTTCTGCATTCAGATGTCTGCATTCATTTTGCAACCAACAGGATGTCATCACATTATTTGCATTCTGGATTGTAATTGTTTGTCTTTCTTACATCTGTTTGCATGCTGAATTGTTCTTTTCTTGATTGGTCTTGTAAAAAACTGTAAAAAAGTTAATCATAGTTACCACTAAAATACCATAGTTACTACATTTACTGTTAGTACAGTTAAACAGTGGTAATTTGGAATTAGCTACTTATGTATAGCTACAAACAAATAAATATATACATACATACACATACATAAAAACATAAAGATGACAGATTGCGAAAATGTATTACAGTGTTTGGATGAGGTCACATATTAATATTAGTTCATTGTGATTACACTGTAGCACAGGGGTGTTTCCTCCGAGGAGGCAAAAAATTGGATAAGAAAAAAAATGTAGTACAAAAATAAAACAATGCAAATATTACAAAATATGACATTAAAAAGTTTTTAGTGAGTAATCAGCTTGGTGAAATTTAAGGTAAATATCTGTGTCTGTGACCAATATTTACGGAGCTTTGATGACTGATGATCCGGAAAATTCAAAAATATTTAAAAATTAACCATTTAAAAAATAACTGAACGTTTCTGAACTTAACTGAAGTTATCAAATAAAATATATAGTTTAAATTGTTATTGCCTTGAGTTATTATTTTGGAATAAATGAAAAATGCTTGATGAGATTCATACTGGCTTTAATAAATAGAATATTAATTACATTGTTAATGTAAAAATATAATTTTTTCTTTCTCTTTTTTCTGATAGTGTAAGTTATGTTTATTTAACCAAGACAATTTTACTTGGTTTGAAAATTTGAGAAAAAAGGGACTTTGCCTCCCCATTTCAGAACACCACTGCTGTAGCAAATGTAAAAAACTAAAGAATTCTGGAAGAAACTGCATGGTAACATTTTGTAAGGGCAATGTCAGCAGTAAAGCGACTCAGATATATCATTTAACTTGTGTGCAACTAAACCCTGAAACCTATATTTACATAAAACACCAACAGTAATCTTTTGTTGTCTACTAAACACTATTTTTCTCCAGGAAGTGCAAATCTCGTTATTATTTCTGACATTTTTCTATTGGCTTCAGCAGTTTCTGTCTCTGCTGACATTTTGTTAGTTCAGAAATATTGTTGTTACATTATAAATGCAAGTAATTGAAATAAATTGAACAGTGTTGTTTAAGTCATAGAAGTCACATTGACAATCTTGTATTTTAAATGAATGTTAAACATTAACATGTATAACCTGAACCAATGTGTCATATGGATGAATCCGGGTCAAACTTTTTACCCATAGGCCTCAGTGCACACATTGTGATGCAGAGGTGGCAGCCTTGTTTTATTGCTCACTTATAGTAGTTGTGTAAAGAAAGAAGCTGTTGTTGTTGAAAGTCTTTGTCTGGCCAGTTTACAAGCTTCACCTCAAATGCTCAGTATCTTCCCCTTCACGTCTGAGTGCCATCTACATTTCACACAAAGCAACTCTGTGGAACAGAGAGTGTTTTTGTTTTGCTTTTCCTAATGACCCACAGAGATGTTAAAGTTGTGACTAGAAAGACTCTGGTTAACAGAAGGAAGTGGCTTTTTAACATAATTTACGAGTTTAGGTAAATGACATGCTCCTCTGATTGTTCTCAGGGATTCCATTTTCATGTGGGTCTGCATTAGACCAATGCTTGGTGGTCTGATTTAACAGCTTAAACAGAAAGCCCCATAACGTGACATGGGGCCCATTCAGCAAAGGGGGAGCTGAGTTTTATTGTGATGGGCTATTGTCAGATTGGGGGTCGGGGGGTGATTGATTCACGTCTGTCTGGCTGTAGGGCAAAGCCATCATTTTGCCAGTCGTGAGCGGCGAAAAGGACAATTTGGCGAGCAGCACAGCAACAGGCCTGCACAAGGGTGAACATATGGGCCAAATGAGGATGGAGACTCATGAATACTGTGCAGATGTGGGTGGAGGGAGTGGGGAAGAGAAATCTGTCCATATGCTGTTTTAACTACTGTGGATGGCCCCTAGCAGGCTACAAGATTCTACAGGCTTTACATCAGGGGTCTCAAACTCAAATTACCTGGGGACCACTAGCAAGGTGGTGCTATCTACCAGGGTCCCATTGAACATTGCAACAAATACAGGTGTTTGAACAACCATTAAAACTGTTTACAAAATTATTTTGTAACAGGTGAGTTTTTTTGATGCATGCTGGCTTATAAATTAATAATAATAATAATAATAATAATAAATATATTATTTTAATGTTTCAGCCCGGGCACCCCCAGGTCCCCGCGGACCCCCTCCTTCACGACCCCCACCCTGCCCTGGGAATAGGTATTGAGAACAATGGAGGGCCTTCACAGCTACCCTAAAATCTCAGTCTTAATTCAAATTAGTGATATTTGCCAAAGCCACTGGTTTCCCACAGTTTCAGATTGATGAGTCTGTTTATTTGGAGTGAATGAAATGTGATTTGTTCTTATTATAAATAGAGGCACTGAAAGAGGGACTGCAGTAATGCATGAAATTATTACATGTGCAAATGAATGATTTTTAAGTGACCTCTGATGGCTAGCAGACGGAAGTTCATGGACCGGATACGTAACAATTACATATCAAATATTTTACATAAACCGTTTAAAACATATCTATTAAAAAAAATAATAAATACCTTTTCAGTATGCATTCATTTATCATTATTTATTTATTATTGTTAAATGTTTGATGTAATATATATATATATATATATATATATATGTGTGTGTGTGTGTGTGTCAGGGACGTTACAGCCTTTATTACAGCTTTTTTTTTTACCCTTTCTCTGTCCATCTTTTTGTACTCCCACTTTATTGTCCATCTCTTTATTTGTCTCTAGGGCTGCAACTAACGACTGTTTAGATTTTTTTATATACATAAAGTAAATCACAAATATGCACTCTATGAACTATTTTAAAGGGTTAGTTCACCCAAAAATGAATATTAGGCTGCGTTTTACTCACCCCCGAGGCATCCTAGGTGTATATGACTTTCTTCTTTCAGACGAATCCAATCGGAGTTATATTAAAAATTGTCTTTGATCTTTCAAGCTGTTTAATGCCACTCAGCGGGTGTTGCATTGCTTCAGTCCAAAAGAACTTAAATAAAAATCGGCTTTGCGCATGCGCCGATCAGAAGTGACGCACGCGGAAGCGCAGGGAGAGATCAAAACAAAACAACGGTCACTATTTAGAAGTACAAAACGAGGATTTGTAAAGAAGAATGTCAGAGGATTTCGAAAATGTTTGATGTAATATATATATATATATATATATATATATGTGTGTGTGTGTGTGTGTGTGTGTAATAAACAATAAAATAATATATTATTAGTATTCTTATTATTTTATTTTTTATTAATAATAAATACCATTTCTGTACTCTCTTTCTGACACACACACACACACATATGACAAATGCATATGTGTAAATGGTATTTATTATTATTTTAATAAATAATTTTACAGTTATATAATCGTTTAAATTTAATATATGTATGTGTATGAGAATATTTATATTTATACTAGCTATTTCTTTTGTATTTATATTATGCAATCGTCTAACAATCCTTAACAGAAACAAACCTAAAACGATCATTGCAGAAGGTGATAATTTATGACAAGTGCTCTCTATATGACAGGTGGTTGGAGGGGAGGGGCTTAAAAATTAGAAGGCTTGGTGAGGTCAACCAAAAAGGAAAGTTGTTCAAGAGTCAGAACAAATTTTCTTTGACAAAAAATAAAAAAATAGGCTATAGCCAGCAAGGTGTATTTATAACGTAAATGGAGTATTTTATATTTGCAAGCTATATGTTGACTCGTGTTGAGATTTCTTAAAACCCATGACACATATCCCAGTTTTCAGCCTCAGTTTAGTGTTATGTGATGATTGAACATCTGAACAGAAAGATACATGGCTTGACAGCTTTGCCTGCCAATCTTACATAAACCATCCCAACACACTCAGACAACAATATTAGAAAACAGAGGCATGTTACATGTAGGCCTCTCTGTATGTCTGTTTCATATTTATGCAGATCACTCCTGCATAATCAGTGAACTAGCACCACCCTTATTACTATATAACACATCAGCCATATCTGATCCTACCCTCAGTCCTCTCAGACCCTTGAATAAAAGGGAGGGAATCTCTCCTGTGACAATTTAGCTAGTGGCCTTTAAACTGTCCATCTGTTTGTCTGATAAGTGCTCAAACAGCATGGTAGAGATTGTCTTTTTTTTTTAATAAAGTTTTTTAAATAAAATAAAGTATCATACTTAGTATTAAAATTATTTACACTACCATTCAAAAGTTTAGGGTTGGTATTTATATTTTATTTTATTTTAGTTTATTTTTAAGAAATTAATACTCTTGCTCAGAAAGAATGCATTAAATTGATCAAAAGTGACATAAAGACATTTAAAATATTACAAAAGATTTAAGATAAATGATGTTCTATTGAACTTTCTATTTATCAAAGAAACCATGGTTTCCACAAAAATATTAAGCAACGCAAATATTTTCAACTTTGATAATATGAAATCTCAAAGAAGAATGTCGGAGGATTTCGATATAAGCCAAGAGGAGACTGGTTTTCCTTTGCTAAAGTAAGTAAACTTTGCTTCCTTTGCTCCTGTTAACAAACGTTGGTTTTCACGAGACTCACCGGCGCATGCGCATGCGCAATGCTGACCTCATAGGTCATGCTCCCGGAACTGCTTCTGTGTACAACTGTTGGCGCAAGCTACATTAAAGTGATTATTACGTTTTGAATATGGATATTTTTCTTACAAAAACGCATCGATTCGCTACAGAAGGCGTTTGTTCACCCCCCGGAGCCACTTTTTTTTATGGATGGCCGATTTTTATTTAAGTTCTTTTGGACTGAAGCAATGCAACACCCGCTGAGTGGCATTAAACAGCTTGAAAGATCAAAGACAATTTTTTATATAACTCCGACTGGATTCGTCTGAAAGAAGAAAGTCATATACACCTAGGATGCCTCGGGGGTGAGTAAAACGCAGCCTAATTTCATTTTTGGGTGAACTAACCCTTTAAGAGCTTTGAATGTTGACTCTGGGTATTTGTATATCAGATTTTGCATGATATTAATGTTTCCATTGGTTAGAGCTACAGAATGTATTGTATACATTATGCCGTTTTAATTTGTATCATAATATTAATTGGTCACATCTTTAAAAGGAAAATCAGATGTGCTGTGACTGCAGAGCAGTACAAACCACTAATTTATTAAGCCTTGGGTTTCTGGTAGACACTTGAATATAAAATGACAGGGTGTCCGATCACTGGTACAGGACACTCAGCATGATATTTTATGTAATATATTATGTGTTTTTCTTTATGGATCATGGTAATTATTAGTAGTCCTACACAGCAAGAAAACATTAATGTTATAAATATTATGTTCATGGGTTGGACTCTAGGTGTTCCTATGCCTAAAATCCATTGTCATTTTTTATATATATAAATTACTTTTTTCTCTCTCTCTCTCTCTGTTGGTATGAGAATAAGTACAATATTATCCACATTTTATGTAAATGTAGAAAAGCAAGGAATAATAATAAAGTATTCAGTTCTAAAACAGTTTGAACGAGTTGAACGCAGAAGCTTTATAACAAAGTCAGTCACTGACAGTGAAATATGCACAAGCTCAGGGTTTAGGCTTCATTCAAGCCTATTTATTCTGCTTTGAACATTTCAACCAGTTCCTTTAATTATACAGATTTTTTTTTTTTTTTTTTTGCAAATCTTACAACTTTTGCGAATCTTATGGATGCATCTGAGAAAGCAACATGGATGCTCTAGCATATACACATAAAAATAATATTTTTATTTGACAAAGCCATCCTCAAAGAATGGGTCTATTTTCTTAAGACTGCATCATCTTTTTCCTTTGGACAATCTGCATGATTGCTGACTTTGTTGTGTACCATTGCTCAGTTTTTCTATCAGACACATTGTAGTGCCCTAGTGTGAAAGTAACATATGATATGAATCTACATGAAAAACAACATCCATACTAATGCTTAGCCAAATTCCATTGAGATAATACTTGTAATCTAGGAGCTGCATGTTTAAGCTCTATTTCCTGCCTCCCTTTTTCTCCACTCATGCCTCACAGTTAACCTCATTCTGCTCTGTATAAAGATTTAAAACTCAGCAGGAGCTTCATTCACATCATGTAACGTGACATGATTCATATGGTCTGATGACTGCAGCTCCTTTGGCTGGGTGCACTGAACACTCATGAGAAACATCAATGTGTTTACTGGCTACAAAACCTGGAGCCCTGTGGCAGCACTGGGGATGTTCCCATTACAGGCTCTGACAGCCACACATTATAACTAATATCCCTCTGCCTGCTGTGCTGCGACAGCTTGATTGCTTTTGTACCAAAGGAGAGTCATTCAGTGACCACACTTATACCTGCATGTGTTAAATAGAGTCAATATTTCCGATATCAGATTCAAACTTAAGATTTTAGTATGTATCTGAATGCAGTTGCTACTCAGTAACGCTCTTAAAGGGTTAGTTCACCCAAAAATGCCCATAAATTACTCACCCTCAAGGCATCCTAGGTGTATATGACTTTCTTCTTTCAGACGAATCCAGTCAGAGTTATATAAAAAATTGTCTGATCTTTCAAGCTCTATCACTGCAGTCAGCAGGAGTTGCAGTGCTTCAGTCCAAAAGAAGTCAAATAAAAAGTGCCCATCCATAAAAACAAAGTGTCTCACACGGCTCCGGGGGATGAACAAAGGCCTCCTGTAGTGAATCGATGCGTTTTTGTAAGAAAAATATCCATATTCAAAACGTAATAATCACTTTAATCTAGCTTTCCACGTACGACAGTCAGCGGAAGTGAGAAAAAAGTGTTTATTACGTTTTATGGATATTTATCTTACAAAAATGCATGGATTCGCTACAGGAGCCCTTTATTCACCCCCGGAGCTGTGTGAGGAATGTTTTATTACGGATGCACGCACTTTATTTCACGTCTTCTGAACTGTTGACAACCAACACCCGCTTACCCCCATTGAAAGGCTTGGAGGGGCCAGGACAATTTTTAATATAACTCCAATTGGATTCATCTGAAAGAAGAAAGTCACATACACCTAGGATGCTTTGAGGGTGAGTAAAACACAGGCTAATTTTCATTTTTGGGTGAACAAACCCTTTAAGAGTGAATTTCACCTCATTGACGTCTCACTTTGCTGTGAAGGAACAGTTGTGAAACAGTGCCCTCTGTTGGCCACAATTACTGCAGTACATCAGACAGGATTCAGTCTTCGATTTAATAATTGAGGATCTGGCATTTTAATAGCAATTAATTGCAACCAGGATTTTTTTCATTGTGATGAAAATACCACATCCATCAGCCTTAAATGAGACGTCAAAGTTTCTTTAGAAATTTAATTTGGCTGAACATTATGCAAATCACCAAACTATTCAACTCTATCTACTGTATATAAACTCAGCAGACTGATGTCCTTTTATGACTAAAAAGTGAGTGAAAACAAGAGGTTCAAACGTATGAACAAAGTCCTGTGAGAATTTCCATTTTTCAGTCAAGCCTTTTTTTTTTTTTTTTGCAAAAGCTCAAAATGACAACAGAACAACAGAACAAAAATGAATACAGAATCTTGAAAGTGAGTAAAGCATGACATTCATTTTCGGTGAACTGTCCCTTTAATAATAAACCTTTGTCATGCATTGTTAATGAAAGATAGCTCTCAAAATCAGCTGGAGCCAGCAACTGCTGCACCATAAACTGAGTCTGTATCACTCTATTCTCACTGGGACCATTAGGGAAAATCCAATTGAGCTTATTGAGTAAGAGGACATGTCTGACCTCCAGCAGACCTCATTCCCTCACACACACAGCTGGCATCTACATTAACACCACCAATATCCTCTGCTGAAAAACTGTAGCGCACAATATCAATTACTATGTACCATTTATGATTTAAATGACTTTTTGATGGGCACGTGGGAACTATGTTTTTATCACTTTAATAAAGTAATTTATAAATAATTCTAGGTATGCTTTAAAAAAGCACTACCGTTCAACTGTAGAAACATGATATTAGTGTTTTTGGGGTTCAGCACATGAATAACGAAAGAGCAGAAAGCGTAAGGCAATATGGGATTTGTTGTTTTTATGGGGTTTTCTGAACAGTTTATTTTCTGTTCAACATAGCAAGTCCATAAATATATTTGGCACAAAGCTCCTGTCATATTGCTATGTTCTTAAATCCAACAACAGCAAACATCAACTAGGACCACATCTTCTGAAGAGATGCTTCCACAGGAAGTTCTCAAAGCATTTGTACAGGAAAACAAGAAGTCTCTAGCTTTAATTTGATCATGCTATGGGAAATGGGGCAGATCTAGGAAGACCACAACAAGAACACGCTTTAGGCTTTCCTCTTATTCAGTATTCTTGATCCAGAGAGCGCTCCTTTCTTGGCCCCTCTGACCATGCTCTTGAACTGGCCTTGCAGTTTGGCCTTTTTCCTGTTCAAGTTAAAAGTAATGTTTGATCAGCTTTACCACTCATATTTTCAGGACGCATATAAAGACAGACTTTGTTCCTTACCTGCGATTGAGCTGGGCCTTCTTCAGTGGTATATAAGCATATGGGTCACACGTGCCTGCCTTCTTAACATCGCCTTTTCCTTTCTGCAACAAACAGATGTTTAGCAGAGGACCTTCAGACGCTCATTTTATATGTTAGTTATCAAAAAAAAATATCTACTTTCACTTCTAACCTTTGCTTTATATTCCGTCCCAAACTCTGGTCTTCTATCCAGAGGCCTATGGATTCCAATGCCACCAGCTGAGGAGTTCAACAATACATACAAATGTTAAAATGTCGGGAAAACATTACTTTCAGCATTAATAAAAAGAATCACAATGTACCGTGTTACTACCATCATTTCCTGGACATGGACAGTAATAACAGTAATAGCTTTATTATTTTTATTTTTAACTCAAGTACTATAGTAATTCCACTAAATTTTTTGAGTATCTAGGAATACAATGGTATATGAATATTGTTAACATGATATAATGATACAAGCAAGTGCAAGAAACATGTCTAATTAGGGGTTCAGTGAATCTGAACTGAAGTCAATGTATGTGATTTTGCACAGCCGCACATAATACCACTTATTTGTAAAGGAAAGTTAACATGCACAAGGTGAAATTGAACTTACCTTTATATTTCATCGTAGGTTCAACATCCATATCATCATCTAGTTCGTCACGCATTTTCCTCTTTGGATTCTTCTTCTGTTCAGCAGGGAAAAGGAGAAATAAACATTACACTGCAAAACCTTTCATTATACTTCTCAATTCTGTAGATTGACTAAATTGAAATAAACACTTAACAGTTTTGACTCCAGCCTCTTCAAATACATCATCCATTTCAGCATCTGAAGAGAGATATGGATATGATTATACTGTGGTTTATTACAATTATAAAAAACAAAGATGATTATGTTCCACCTTTTGTTTTTTCATCATCCTCGTCATCCTCCTCTTTGATGATCAATCTTCCATCAGATGTCACCTTGAATCCATGCTCTGCTTTACTGGCCTTCTTTAGATTAGGGTTGGTGGCTGGATACATTGTGAAATAAAAATGAGCAATATATACACAGTTATATTAATGTACTTGATCATGACTGAATCTAACTGGACATATCTAAAGAGCTCTTACCCAAAACTCTCTGCGCTGCTTTTGGATCAAGGAAGTTGAGTGGTTCGTCAGATATGCCTTCCTTTAACCAGGCCTGGCCCTTTCTCACTGGCTTCTTCTGACCCCTTTTAGGCTTCTCATCTTCATCTGAGTCAGAGTCCGTCTCGGCCAGAATGTCCTCAATACTACAGAGAGACAAATATAAGCGAAACATCTACTCTCTGAAGTACTTCCTGATCAGCACGGTCAACTTAACTCTAAAATATTTCTGACATACACCACATTAAAGTCATAAAACTCAATCATAAAAGCAATTTGCTTTGAAAGCGCTGTACCTCTCTCCTTTCACTTTAGGTGTCTCATCCTCAGTGTCTGAGCTGTCCTCTTCTGTTTTGCTCACGAGTCTGCGTCTCTTATTTCTGGCCTCTGTTTTACGGATGTTCACTAGGACCTTCTGTTGATCAGCCGGCAACATGCTTTTGACCAGCTCAAACCTGAACACATTTTACATTACAACCATACAAAGATATAGAAGGAAAAAAATGCATTAAGAAACAAAGGACCGTGTGGTCATGCTTGGTTAGCTGTTAAGCTTACCCAAATTTCCTAATCAACTTGGTGTAAATGCTCTTAAGTTTCACCCTAAAATGTCTTTGCATATCATTCATATTGCTGATGCCTTCCATCTGCAAGATGATGGGGTAAAAACATAACATGGTCACTTTAATAGACACCTCTCAAGACGCTTTTTAAATGTTCAAATATGAACTTGAAAACATTCTCTCTTCTTCACTTACAATAACAGTAATATGGCTGGCTAAAACCTTGACATCAAGAGAAAAGAGCAAGACTTTTAGGAAACCCAGAGAGGCTTTGACGATGTCTCGTGTTCTACTCGAAAGCAGAAGACACACATTTTGCAGCAGCAGCTCCAGTGATGACACGTCTATGGTATCTGTACATAAAGACCAGACAATATTTTTGCTTAACATTCAATGACTACAAACATTTAATGATTCTTTACAATCCATGTATCACTACATTTTCTGAAGAAAAAGAGTTGTGCTTCCCCACAAAATAAAAAAAACAGAACAAGGCTAGTTGTTGGATTGTTTACCAGAGGAACAAACCAGCAAAAATAGCTCAAAAGTAGAGTTTCAGTAGTGTTTCCACCTTATTTTTAATGCAAGAATGGACATGGCCGCAGCTATTTGCAACTTAAACGTGCAAGGCTTCCTGTGACTTGACTGTTACTCTGCGTTACATTAAAAACTGACATTTTGTCATCCTACTTTAAGTAATCATAATCATAAACGCATTGGTTCGTAGTGCAAACAGTTATTCTTCTAGTTATTTACCTATAGCAGCAAATGAATTAGAAGTATTGCACATTCAAAGAAAATAGCTTACTTCCATCTTGCAAAATAAGGTGGACAGCAGAAGTCACTCTTACCTTTGTAATGGAACACTAGTCTTGTTAATGCCAGAACTGTACAGGTGACCATTACTCAGCAAGATATATCTTAGTAATACAAATAAATAAATTAAAAAATAAACATTTTCTTCTCACCTTTTGTGTTCCCACAAAACCTTACAAATGCATTTCTGATCTCAACTAGAAGAGAGTAGGCATTTTTGCGGGCACCAATAGACATTTCCTTAGTGCAAAGAATGACCTAAACACACAGTAAAAACTCCTAACATTAAAACTTCCATAAAGAATCTTAAACTCTGATTTAAGATTGACAAACCTCAGGAAGCAGAGCTGTAATAAAATCACGGTGTTCTTCATTCAGCTGCTTCACTATGTGAATCAGACACTTGAGTCTAGGCTGAAAAGTGTTTTCACATATTATTCCAATATACATTCTCTGTGTAAATATGATCACTTTGTGGTGTTTTTCACAGCACTCACTCGTTTGGAAGATGAGGCCGCTGTTGTCAGGCTGTCCATTAACATTGTTTTTAGCTGCTCGAGGTTCTGCAGAACAAAAGCCTTACAAGACGCACTCACTCCTCCACAAATTTCCTCAAGCACGCGGTAAGCTTTCTTCTGGATGCTAGCATCC
This sequence comes from Sinocyclocheilus rhinocerous, assembly GCF_001515625.1. NCBI lineage: Eukaryota > Metazoa > Chordata > Actinopteri > Cypriniformes > Cyprinidae > Sinocyclocheilus > Sinocyclocheilus rhinocerous. Next base: position 1,076,131 of record NW_015643185.1, on the reverse strand, counting down.
TTGCTCTATATACACAGACAAACATTACATGAAGTAGTACACTCATCACACAACAGCGAAAATAATAGTAACAGGAAGATTCTCACCTCCACAAAAGGTTTAATCAAATTGAATGTCTGGGTCATGGATGCTTCATCTACAAACGGAGCCATTGCAACAATCAAGTCGATAACTGCGAGCCTACAAAATAAGAGCCAATTATTATATAAAACATGATGTGAACTTCAGTAAGGTGCCACTAAACAACACTTTTTAGGCTGATAGTCCAGCCACAAAAATATGGTCTCAAATTATTCATTTTTCAGGTTTCTATCTAGGTCTCTACCCTTTTCTAAGTGTCTCAAAGATCTGTTGAACATACATAGAGCCTTGTAAATAAGACAATAAAGGTGTGGTGCTGTATTACCGTGTGAACTCAGAGTTGTCTGCACTGTTGAGTCTCTCTGATGCTTTGTGCAGAAACGTGCACACCATCTGAAACAATGGAACAAATGTTTAGAACCGACATGCAATGGCACAGTAAACATATGCAAACTGCAAGACATCTAGGAGAGATTGCAATGATGTAATTCTTGCTTTGATGTAATTAATTTGTTAATATGGTAAATGAATTACCTCCTGTTCTGTAATGCTCAGGTAGACTCTGATTGTGTCTAGGACGGCCATTCTAGCAGACACCATCTCTCCAGGTTTCGGCTGCTGACTGTAGACATTAAATAGAATGGGAAGGAAGTTCTTGGAAAATAGTTTTAATTCTGCCTTTTCCTCCTCTGCAGATGATCCAGAATGCATTTAACATACAATCATAAATCTCAATGAGCAGTCTTCAGTGCCACAGCAATGGAGAAAAAAACGGAAAAAAAAAACAGTGCTATTCAGATTTTGAGTTATGGTTTTAACAACCCAGCTGACCTGTTTCACATCTCTTGTTGATAAGAGTCCGCAAAGCCTGGCAGATGCACAGACGGAGGTCAGGGCGATCATTCAGGGCCATACCCAGAGACCGAGCAATGCCCTTAAACGAGGCCAACAGATCAGTGGGTTTAGTGCAGAATCCAGGTCACTGAGAGACTGCAGACTCTGAGGATCACATACACACATCTGAGTAAACTATCAATTACATAGAAACACACAAACTACAGAAAACACTGTATTTTAATCAACCTTTATCATAATAGGATGAGCCGGTCTTCCTGCAGCTCTGTAGAAACAGCCCAGGATCTGCAGCACAAACGGCCAAGAGGCATGAAAACGATAGGATAACCCTTCCTCCACGATACTGAAAGAGACAAAGGTAAGACTTTAGAAAAACCATGCTCTAGAAAGAGATGACATTAGGAAAGATGAAAGTCACAGGTAGCTCACCGAAACATCTTTAGGATGCAAGTCCCATTTCCAGCTGATGTGCTTGGTAAAACGGGTCCGATCTCAGCCATATGCGGAGCCACACACTCATTTAACAAAGTCTGGATGGAGAGAGGGAAAAGAACTCTTTAAAACACATAACAGTAAGAAATTAATTTCTAACAAATAACAATACACTGCTGATACCTTCAGAGTCTGAGTCGCAGCAGAGACTACTTGTGTGAGTGGGGACAGAAGACATGACATGGTGACAGAGAAGAGGCGAGGAAGATGACTGATACTCAGAGAGCTCTGTAAACTAGAGGCCAAAAATTAACATGATATATATACTATATATAATGACCAAGATTCCTCACAAAGGCAGCAAACAAAAGAATAAGTGCTGAAAAAGGCCTACCTGGAAAGATGAACATGGGCTTTTTCCATTACAGCAAGCCATGCTAGTAAAGGCTGCAGATCGTTCTCACTTGGAACATAGTCATATAAAGCCTGGAAGGAAGGTGTTGAAACATGTGTCAATCCACACATTAGGAAATTAAAATGCAGAATCACATAATTCTGATATCATGTGCATGTGTTTGTCGATTATAATACTCACTGTGATGATCTGTGCATTCAGTTCTGCAGACATACTGGCAGGACCAGGCTTGCTACTGAAGAGCTTGTGGAAAGCCTGCATTGCATTTGCCGTTACCAGCTTCAGAGAAACAGAGGCAGGTGTTAAGAGTTGATAAGTCAACAAAAACGGATTTATCCATTTTAAATGAAAATGTATCTGTTAAACTGGTCTCTCACCACATGGCTCAGGGTCATCACACGGAGAAGGGTCTCACAGCAAGATTTTACAAAGCTCAGAGGAAATGCAGACAGCAGGTCTTTTAGAAGACCAAGCACGTGGAGAGTGGTAGTGTCTTCTTTGCTGCCTTGAGTTGGATAGAAAGACAATCACTCAATCAATAAGTGGAAGATTATTTCATTCTATAAAATTAAAGAGAGAAAAAAAAACATTTTGGGCCCAGTTATATAAGTGTGAAGGACACTAGGAGGTGCTATGGGACCATTTTTGCTGCAAAACTGCTTACGCAATAACTTCATGCAGTTTGATTTTAAACTTTGAATTGTATGTTTTATCTAAAACTAAATGCCTTTGAAAAATAAAATTATTAATTTACACACTAAAAAAAAAGATCAAGGAACTATGCATCTGTCCGTTACTTGGGTTCTTCACAGAAACGCACTGTTGCTGATTTTCCTAATTTTATTAATTTTATATTTAAATTATTAGTAGTAGTAGCCTCGGATGCTGGATAATTTCACCTGGTATCACAAGCAGGTGTTATTGTTCGTTTTGAGCATTTCGACAGTAAGAACATGAGTTTACTGACCTCCTGACTGCTCCAATTCTTTGCAGCAGAATTTGGCTGTGGCGGTTGCTGCTGGGTGATGGACCGGGGCATTATCTGAGAACACAAAGTCGCTGTAGCGAAGGACTGAGCAAACACCCTGCTGTGCTGCTTTTCGCACCTGCAGCACATGGACAAACATCATTCAGAAACCTCAAAAAAATCATAATCAGTCACTCTCTAATGCGAGTACAAAAATAGTGTTTCCATTGTGTATTACTATAACAATTAGTGGTGGATAGTATGATTAAAATCTTAAATGGCACAAAAGGAATCTTATATCAACAGAAGCATTCCAACTCTGACTGAATGGGAATCAAACAGACAGACCTTTGGTTTGGAGTGCACTGTGAAGCTCAAAAGGCCGTGGTACATCTGCAGAGTTGAAGGGTAACTCCAGACTGACAGATCCTGTTTACGCAGCAAAGTCGCTAGACAGGATATGTATGATCTGCAAAGGAATACAGAAGCGACCAAATTAGAATATAAAAATGTAAAATAATAAGCAGAGACACAAAGCAGACTTCCTCCTCACATCACAATCTCATTACATACATTTCCCCTCTGGTGATCTTCAGTCATTTTAGATTAAAAAAAAATTTTTAATTAACAAGCTTTGAATTAACAGTGACTTGTGTGGCGCTTGCTATATGAACAAAATAAATCATGGACATTAGAAAAGACTAAATGGTCTTTAAAAAAAAAGTCACAATTATGATCTCTGCAGTCAAAAGCGATTGCTACAGGAAATTAATATGAATAAGAAAAACACAATACATAGCAGTATTTTGGTGCACAATTTACAAATCAGCCATGAAGTATTCTTTGATAATGTCTAATCTACCTTCCATGCATTAGATTTTAAATACCTTTGACTTATTATTAACTAGAATATTGTATTAATCAAAAATGAAATGCTTTCCTAAAATATGTATTGTTTTATCTAGAAATAAATTTAGAGGCGAATACTGTCAAGTACCATGAAATCCTCTCAAAATAAAACATAATATTATTGAAACAAAATATAGTACATTAATTTAATTAAAAGAAAAAAAAGCTTCTGCCGATGATCAAAGTGTTAGATTTATGAGAAGAGTGTACAAACCGAGCAGCAAGCCTACTTTAGGCTTCAAAACGCTCGTCGGAAGTCTACGGGTTACTACGTCCATGACATGTTTTTATACAGTCTATGGTACAAACCCATCGCAGGCAGGACAAAGAGTCAGAATTGGCTTGGTTTGTCATGACATCCATGAAGGCCTTGGCCGTGTCAGAGAACTTTTTATTAAGCACTGCAGCAGGCACCGTTGAGAAGATAAGAACATATACTTATTCAGATCAACAGCTGAAAGATTGATCCACAAAAAGCGTAGACACTTAAGCATTTCGACACAGCCAAGTCGTCATGAAACAAACTGATTTCATGGTGACTTTAATTTACCAAGGCTGCAAAGTACTCTGTCTCCTTTCCTCCCTGAGAGCGAATCACTTTGGTTACAGCTGCCAATACAGCACAGATCTGTAGAAAAAGAAGACATCACTTAAACGCCATCTGGTTTCAACTTAAAGGAATAACTCACCCAAAAATGAAAATTTGCTAAAGAAAAAAAAAAAAAGTCCTCTCCCTCAGGCAATCCAAAATGTAGATGAGTTTTTCTTCATCAGAACAGATTTGGAGAAATTTAGCATTGAATCACTTGCTCACCAAAGGATCCTCTGCAGTGAATGGGTGCCGTCATAATGAGTTCAAACAGCTGAAAAAAACATCACAATAATCTACAAGTAACACACAAAAGGCCAGTTCATCATTTAACATCTTGTGAAGTAAAAAGCTGTGTTTGTAATAAACAAATGCATCAAGATGTTTTTAACTTAAATTCAGGCTAAAATAATAGTACTTTATCCATAATATTGCTTCTCCAGTGAAAAAGATGACTCGTCTGTATCAGGAGGGAAATATGCACAGATTAAGCACCGTTTACAAGCCAAAACAGTCCAAAACAGTTCAAAACTAATATGTCAGTGGATTTTGATGCGAGAGAACAACAGAGGATGAACTTTTTCACTGGAGGAAGCATTATTATTGATTGGTATTTTGGCCATAAGTGATGGTTTTTAACTTTAAACCATCACTTCTGGCCAAAATACCAATCCATAATAATGCTTCCTCCAGTGAAAAAGTTCATCCTCTGTTGTTGCCTTAATGAAGGATTTTTGTCTTACAAACATGCAGCTTTTTCATTATTATGGATTGGTATTTTGGCCAGAAGTGACGGTTTAAAGTTAAACCACCTTAATGAAGGATTTTTGTCTTACAAACACATAGCTTTTCCCTTTATAAGACGTTACCAGATGGACTGGAGTCGTGTGGATTACTTGTAGATTATTGTGATGTTTTTTTCATCAGCGGTTTTAACTCTCATTCTTACGGCACCGATTCGCTGCAGAGGATCCACTGTGAACAAGTGATGTAAAGCTAAATTTCTCCAAATCTGTTCCAGAGAACAAAACAGACTCATCTACATCTAAGATGGCCTGAGGGCAATAAATTCAGTAAAATTGAATTTTTGGTTCAACTTTTCCTTTAACGATAATATAGTAATAATGACCTAAGATGCCACTCTCTAACCATGAAACTGAATACAAACCTCTTTATGTGCCGCAGAGTTCGACTCCCAGTAGCGCTGTACTTTTCTAAATGTGAGGTTGGAGCAGTCCGACAGTCCACTAAGAAAAGTCCCAGAGGTTTTCTCTGTCAGGGCTTGATCCTCCATGGCATCTCCTGCTTCCATGGCATCACTGCTTTTCTGCAGAGATCCTGTCTGAAGCTCATTGTGGAGTTTCAAAGCATCTACTGTCAGATCACTTTTTTCTGTTTAAATAGACAGATGTTTGATGAATCTCACATTCAGATCATCACAACACAATGTTATGTCACGAATACAGTCAAAACAAGGACAGTCCTGCTGTCAGGAATTAAAAAAACACCTTGTGATTTAAAGTACCATTAATCATGATGGAAAATAAAATTGGGCTAATTACACTCCCTTGTGGTGTCCCGTTTTCTACAATATATTGATTTGATAATACTTGTCCTATCATTACCTGTATAATCCTTCCATTTAAAAAAATCCATGATGTCTTCATCGTTTTCTTCGGTGGGTTTATTAGAATGTCGTGAACCAACTTAACAGTTGCCTACCGCCATCTACTGTGCGTGAGTATGGAAAAAATATATATATTAAACACACGATTTGATTTTATATCCTTAAATCCTATGTTTAAAATCACACTGTTCCTAATTAATCTCATAACAGTTTTAATTATTATCCCTGCTCCTTGACAGCTGTTTAAGATTAATTTTTAATTCATGATGACAAGAAATTCCTAATTCTTTCATTGTTTTCATCCGTTCTTTTTCATATTTAGGAGATACCATTCAACCATGCTCTACTGTCTCAGCTTCCATAAATTCACCACATAAACAATGTTTCCTCATAACATGTAGAGTACCATAAAGTTTAAATTGTCCCATTCTCAAATGTAATAAATTATTCTGTCTCTCTCTACTGATATTATTGATTTTACTTTGTTTGTTGTTCCTTTGTATTTTGTAAAGATGTATCCCAAATGCAGTGTGATTTTAATATTTGGGTTGTCCTTCCTTAAAGAATCTTTACCATGTTGTCTACATCTTAATTTCCCTTAATTCAAACATGGCCTGGCACCCATTTAAAATAAACTATATTTCCAACCTGCTTTAACTTGTATACTATTAAAATATTTTAAGATCAAAAGATGACAAAAGGGTTCCACTTACTCACACATAACAGGACATATGACAAGTTGACATTAGGAAAAGAAACCAGAGTTCTTTGTCAGAAATATATATTTATAGGTTGTTGATCAATGCATGGTTAAAAATAAAGCATGCACTGGTATCTGCACTGATACATAGACTGACATGTTTTGAAATAGCTTTTTTAATCATTTTCATCATATCATATTGAAATAAAATCCTTAAATAAATAATTTTTTACACATTTGACACATGCTTACATTTGCATGTATATTTGGCCTTTTCATCTCCTCGTAGCTTTGAGAAAATAGATGTTTCTGTAAGAAATGTTTGAGCTTCATATTTGGAAAGGACAGGTGTTGAAACTCAGACCTAATCAGTGGCTTTATATAATGGAAACATATAAAGCATTCGTATGGTGTGAGTTCACTGAGACCCGCTTCACAGTTTTTTGTGTTTAGTTGGGAACAATGGGCTGATTAACATTGACCTGTATTACAAAGTCCTTCTGGATCTTGGTGTCTTGTAAACGTGTTTTATCCGTGAGTAGCTTTCCAGAGAAAAACCAGCGCTGGTTGGTGGCATCAATGTCTTCCTGAATCTGAAGCTGTTTCTTCAGCTGACGGATGGAATCAGCCATCGTGGCGCTGAGGCGAAGGTCTTTTCCGGTGGAGAGACGCACCTTCAGTTGGAACTCCTTCTCCTTCTTCTCCTGTAGCTCAGAGTGTTCAGACACATTATGATCATTGCACTCGGACACAAGGTTGACTGGAGGAACCAAGCAGTATGCAGGGAGCTGATAGCGGTTCCCCAGTTCATCATAGCACTCCATAAGGGACCCTGAAAGAGCAAATCAAAAGCTTCAATTATTTTAAAATGTAATTTATTCTTGTGATGGCAAAGCTCAATTTTAATCAGCCATTACTCCAGTCTTAAGTGTCACATGATCCTTCAGAAATCATTTTAACTTGCTGATCTGATGCTCAAATCACTTTTCATATTATTATCAATGTTAAAAATGGTTAATGTTTTTGTGGAAACCGGGAAAAAAGCAGGAGTCTGGGATGAACAGCATTAATAGGAAAAATATATTTTTACATATAACGAATTTTTATTACATTTTTGCTGAATAAAATTATTAATTCCTTTAAAACAAATTGAATTATACAAATATAATTTTGTAAGGAAAAAAAGTTGTATTACACAAAATGCAAAACATAAGCATTTTCACTAGATCTGTATATTAAAATGCTGTTTAAATGTTTACCATGAGGCAGTGTGATGCTGGCTCCATCTACAATAGCCTGTGCCAGCTCATGGTCATTACATTCAATCGCTACAGCTGCAGCTTTTAGTGCATCCCAGATCTCTTTACGGCCGTCAAAAGCTGGGGCCGTGTCCCAGAATTCATCTCTTTTACTGCGCAGCTGGCCCTCTGTCATAGGATATTAACTTTTCCACTTGGGCTTATCTTTCTTCAGGGGCTCATTGCGTCCTACAGAAAAAAAGGTAGAAATGTAACCTGAACAATGTCCGAATCATTTAGAGTTGCATTAAGTGGTCAGACCGATGTATCCGGGTGACATTTCTGACCCTGGACCACAAAACCAGTCATAAGGGTCGATTTTTTATTTTTGGCATAAAATAAAATTCAATAATTCTGACCCATACAATGTATTTTTGGCTATTGCTACAAATATATCCCAGCGACTTAAGACTTGTTTTGTGGTCCAGGGTCACATTTGTAAAAATCCTGTTTCGCAAAAAGGGTCCTGATCTCTTGTTAAAGAACTAGGACAACAAATATTGCATGTGACATCACAGTTTTTGCCTGAATGAGATTCAGTGGACCTTTCCAAGAATCAGATTTTCCAGAAGCTTCTCTTTGATGTGTAGCAAAGATTTAATCTAAGCACATAACTCTTTAAAGTTGCACAATAAATGCCGATTTAATGACTACTTGTCCTTTAAATGAACTATGAACAGGGATGGGCAGTATTTCAGATACATGTATTTAAAATATGTATTCGAAATACAAAATACTATTTTGTATTTTAAAGCCTTTGGCAAATATGTAATTTGTATTTAAATACATTAGTATTTTTGTATTTTCAAAATACATAAAATATTTGCGCCAGTCAACCTCTTTATCAGGGTGCTAATTTAGTTCAGACACTCCCCCTCCCCCCAAGTTGCCCCAACCCCAACATTCATGCACGTGAGCTGCAGCTGTACAGCTCCATTCAGCATTGGGTGAGGGACTTTTCTGGAATAAGATAAGGTGAGGATGTCATGGTCAATTGTACATGTTGATTAAAGTAAAAAATAGTGCATCATTCAGATTTGCCTTCAGTTAACATGAAAGAATAAAAGAGCACTGACAAGAGGAAAAATAGTGTTAGTCAATCAGTTTGTCCTTTAAATGAACTATGAACAGGGATGGGCAGTATTTCAGATACATGTATTTAAAATATGTATTCGAAATACAAAATACTATTTTGTATTTTAAAGCCTTTGGCAAATATGTAATTTGTATTTAAATACATTAGTATTTTTGTATTTTCAAAATACATAAAATATTTGCGCCAGTCAACCTTTTATCAGGGTGCTAATTTAGTTCAGACACTCCCCCTCCCCCCAAGTTGCCCCAACCCCAACATTCATGATGTACTTACAGGCTGTGAGTCAGAAGTGCCAGACTGTCCTTGCAAAGTTGGAACTGCCCCACTTTCTAGAACAGCCTTTGAGCACAGACCCATCTACTCTGCAGGATCAGGAAACAGTCCTCCATAAAATGTGTCACACAGTGTCACACACTGCGGGCAGGGATGGGCAGTATTTCAAATACATGCATTTGAAATACAAAATACTATTTTGTATTTTGTATTTAAATACATTTAAGTTTAGTATTTTTGTATTTTCAAAATACAAAAATACTTTTTGCCAATCAACCTCTTAATTAGACTGCTGATTTCCTGGATCAACAAGTATACAAAGAAACTAAATACAAAAACACTAAGATTAAATGTATTTAAATACAACATACATTTGACTTTTTCCAAAGGTATTTAAATACAAAATAGTATTTCAAATACATGCATTTGAAATACTGCCCATCCCTGCAGGAAATCAGCTAATAAGGAGGTTGATAGGCAAAGTACCTTATGTATTTTGAAAATACAAAAATACTAAGATTAAATGTATTTAAATGCAAAAAGGTATTTAAAAACAAAATAGTATTTTGTATTTCAAATATATGTATTTCAAATACTGCCCATCCCTGACTGCGGGCTGAGTGAGCGGAGGCTGGCAGGGCTTGAGTGAGCGGCGGCGGGCGGGCTTGAGAACGGCGCAGCCAGCGGGCTTGACAATACATATCGTTGTGATGATATAAAGTGTGAATCGACTGAACTTTTTCTAAATCGTTTACATAGATAGGCCTGTCGGGGTAAGCAAATATATCCATGCAGCTTTTAGTGGGCAGGAATTATTGGAACACTGAAGTGGAAAAGGAAGCATGGATGAATGAGTAATAGAATGTGATGTGTTTAGTGCAACTGCACTTATTATAAGTGTATACGTGTACATGTCCTCTATACTTCTATAGATTCAGTGGTTGGAGTTGGGTTAAAACTCCTTGACAAGTTCTGTTGCTACTTTCTGATTACGTTTCTGGCTACATTTAAAATCAAAACATACTGATCATTTAATAACTGTTGTAATGCTAAAATGTTTGTTTTCAACTTCCAAATAGGTGTCCAGTGATTGATAAATAAACATTTGATTGCTGAATATTGTACCCTAATTGAAGTAGATGTTTAGTTGGATCATGATGTTGCATACCATTGCATGAATGACTGCCTGACACATAATATATTATTATATTTATGACTAACAATCAAATGATTAAGTAGTTAGAAACTAGTTGCTATGAATACAGGTGCCATCAGTTGTCTTCTTATGAATGACTTGTCATTGAGTCAGTGTTGCTGATGCAAAGTAGGCCCTTCGTTACCAAACACCAAGTAACTAAATTAGGATACAATTATGAGTCATTCGCAATTCAACTGTTAAAAATTATACTGTTGGTTACTTTAAAACTAACCTTCATCTGGGAGTTTACAGGGATATGTGAATATTTGATCTGTTAACTGGTTGCATATGTCAGATTTATAGAATGACTCGGGCAGAGAAAAGCTGTTGCTATCAAACACTGTTTACTTAATCAACTGAGTCAGTGTAATGGTGAAGGCATTGATCAAATAGGCCAATTGATGGAAGGTTTGCTAAGAAATGTCATGCTCCCTTGTAAAAGTATTTTGCAGTATTTTTAAAATACAAAAATACAGTAGTTTATTTTGATACTTGGTGTGGCTGCTGTATTTTGTAGTTTATTTTGATACACTTAAAATTAAGGTATTTGGTATTATATTTTAAAATACATTTCGATGTATCTTTGCCCAACCCTGACAATGAAGCTATATGGATCAAATGAAATAATGCAGTAAAAATCAGCATCTAAACCACAACCTAAATCCCAACAGTCAAGCCAGCTCAGCTCAATGTCAACTAAAGACGAAGAGCTCATGTAGACCAAAGGGAAATCCCTTTGAAGGCTATTGGCTCAGACCATCAGTGGCTAAATCATTTGTATACAAACAAAACGTGACAGAATTACAGCACAGATTTCAAAAGAAACTGTAGGTGCTTTGAATCTTCATCACAATTGTAATAAACCTGCAGAGGCCACTGCGACAGACTGGGAAAAAAAACAAAAACAAATTATTTATAGTGTCTGAGATTAAAGCCTTAATCGGGTGATGCAAAACAGGATTTAGTGGCCTCTTTCCCATCATGCATCACTCCTAGTTAGATGAGAGTTTACAAGAGCAGAATGCCACAAAACAAATATACTCCATCATTCAGCACTTTCAATTTAAATTTGAAAAGATAAACAAATATCAAACCATTTAGCTTTAATAACTACACTTTACCTTGTCATTATGCATTTTTCTGATAAACAAAGACCATAAAAAAAATGTATACAGTCCAAATCCATGATGTACTGTAATAAACCAGCATGTTTCACACATTTAAAGTAATACTGGAATTCCACACTCACACAAATCAAACTGACTCTGTAGGCTAAGTCAGCACACTAAACACGGCCAGTCCATCTGACATCTTACGGACTTACAAATCCTTTTTAATTTCTATATACAGGAGATTAAAATGCTCATTTAATTTGGCTTCCAGTGGCAGGACGAATCGGGACAGGGAACTTTGGCGTGACAGAACAGGTATGAAATGGTTTCAAACAAAACAGTACCTGCTGCATGACCAAAAACCTGCCAAACTTTAGGGTCTTGTACTAAAAAATAAGTAGGCTACTGTATATCAACAACCTTTCAGCAGTTCTAGTAGTATCTCTAAACAATCTTATCTTGCACACTGCTAGTAACTGTGTGCTGTAAGCTACTTACTTTTCAGCACAACTGTTATCGTTGGTTGATAGTCTCTCGAGTTTGCAACTCCCATGGTCTGACTGGTGACTTATTCCTTTTATCAGTGAAAAGTTACTGGACAGTCACTCCTACGACTTCATGCAGGGGTTTGAGGGACAAATCAACTCCACATGCACAGTGCTACAAGATGTCAAGTCACAGAAAAACTCTGACACTCAGCTAGTAGTTTAGTCCAGTTTCTTGCTAAATGTACACGCCCGTCACCTGTTTTCTGAATCTAAAAATAACAACTGAACAAATATAAATCAAAGCAGATCACCAAGTTAGCTTCTAGCAGCAAGAAATAGTCCTTGCCTTTACAATCCCTAGCTTGGGTTTAGATATATGAGTACTTTTCACAACAAACTTAATCCAGCAGGCTCTATTTTAGACCAGGACAGAGAGTCAATAATAAACTGTAAAGCCCAGGATTGTCCAGAGCAGGTGCACCCTAGCAATTCCACAAATACATCTAATCTAAAATGTCCCAATCTTAATGGATTTCCAGGTAAAGGAAGAACATTTTAACATATAAGCAGACAAGAAATCCAAAATTAGCTCAGAAATTTATATAATGTCCCATATGTCAAATCTTCTATGCGCGGTGCCATTAAAATTAAGTAATTAAAGAAAAACTCAAGCAGTCTTTCTTTCTTACTTATGAAACCAATAACAGTCTTTAGAGTTCCTGCAGGAAATTAAGGGTTCCATAGTGTAAGTTCTGCCCTTGTAAAAGAAAGAAAATTTACCCTAACTGCCCATTTTGAAATAGTGTCTAGAGGTTTTTAATATGATTTTGGTGATCTAAGGCAGGGGTTTTCAATATGGTGTCCAGGGACCCCCAAGGGGCCACAAGGGAGTGCATGGAAAAGTTTAGATAAACAGAGTAAAATAATAAATAAATAACAATAAAATCATATTAAAACAAATAAATAAACTTTAAAATAAATAGATTAAAATAAACAAATTAGTAAGTAAATAAATAATTTAATGAACAGTACCATAAAATGTAATTTAATAGAAACTAAATATCATTTTGAAATAGTGTCTAGAGGTTTTTAATATGATTTTGGTGATCTAAGGCAGGGGTTTTCAATATGGTGTCCAGGGACCCCCAAGGGGCCACAAGGGAGTGCATGGAAAAGTTTAGATAAACAGAGTAAAATAATAAATAAATAACAATAAAATAATATTAAAACAAATAAATAAACTTTAAAATAAATAGATTAAAATAAACAAATTAGTAAGTAAATAAATCATTTAATGAACAGTACCATAAAATGAAATTTAATAGAAACTAAATATTTTTCAAATAATAATTTAGACATATTAATATTAATTTATAGCACAATAAATTCTATAGATTCCTTTGAAGTTCTAGGATCTAGTTTTAGGGTTGATTTAGGTCTCTTGCACAATGGGTTCCATGGCATATTTAACCCCTTATTAAACCCCTTATTAAAGTTATTAAAGTTACCCAGATCTTGCCTTTTTACAGAGATACATTCTCTAAAATATCAGAAAATATCTAAATATAAGAAATACCAAAAATAAACAAATAAATAATAATTTAAAAAAATTCTATAGGACCAACAATTTTTCTCATTCAAGGAACACCTTCAAGCAAACAGGATTCCTTGACAAATCAAGTCTTACCTCCTCGTTTGGTGCTGTATCTGGATGCATTCCTGGAGGTCAGGTGAGACCTTTGACGTATCACTCCAAAACAACTTCCCATCACTCAAAACCACATCAGGACCAAGCCTCGGATGCATGGATGATCGAATAAATGCATTTCTACAGGATCCAAAATGTAAAAAGTTCTAGTCAATGACGTTAACAAATGACATTTTGTTTTTGCAGAAGAAAGCTCGTGTCTAGTTTACTGTTATGTATTTGAGGTTATCAAATGCATTGTCCGACGGGACACAGAAACGCGTTGTATTCCGCCGAGTCGACATTTTACTTAAGCGGATCAGAAACCTTCCAGGAAGACAAAGTTGTTACACTAATGCTGTCAATGGACAGTTAATAAAAATCTAATCTTGATATTTAATTATCCTCAGAGTTAAACACATACATACTTCCCAACGTAGTCTACGCTCAAATCCCTAAAGAAGAATAAATCAGTGTAGAGCTCTAAACGATGAAATCGGTGAACTATTGAAATCTGCGACTAGAGGGCGCACGTGCACATTACCCTGAACGCGGCGGAGGAAACAGCAGAAATCGAAGGTTTGCAGCTGTTGCCTTTTTTTTCTTCCTTAGTCTGGGCTGGGGTTGAACACTTCTACAGTCTATGGTTGTAAACCACTCTTTTCGTTATTCTCTTTTACTTTTAACGAATGAATTGATTCATTCTGTTTATTTCCAACATTTTGTTTTCATCTGCCCCGTCGTCATTTACATTTAACTTTAAAGAGTTTGTTTCACCTTCGAGTTCAGTATTGTACTAAATTAATGTTTATTAGTTGCCGTTTGGTGTATTAATTGAACCACTCAAGCCATGTCAGAATCTGCGCTGTATATATATATATAAAATTAAAAATGCAAAATAGATTTGAGTGTGGAGTGCGAGATACAGCAGATAATTCCATCAGAATTGTGTTGGGAATGACAGGTTTACCACCAGTTTACACATCACACGTTTTTTATTATTATTATTGTATGTACTTGCACTTTATACTATTTTAAGTCATCGTTAATTATTATTCAATCAATTGTGTATTTGTATTAACCTTCAGGAAAGCGCCAGGCGCTGTTTAGCAAATTTTCGAGCGTGAAGTGAACACGCCTTGACAAGAACTTCAGTAGTCTCTAATGGCTATATGCCTACATATACAGCATGCAGTATCTATACGTTACATTAAGCTTATTCATTATCTAGTACATTATCTAATTTATTTCAATTAAAGGGTTTACCGCTATACGAAACTATTTTAATTTCAGATATTCACATCTCCTCCTATATGAACCTGTTCACCTGAGTTGGTTAAAAGATCAAAGAATATTTATCATAAATGTTTATGATTTACCATTATGTGAAACCATGTAACTTATTTAGCCAAAGGTGCAAGAAACACACAAGTAATGTTAAATGTATCCACTTATACTTTATGGTTTAATAAATATTTTATACATATTAGACATAAATCTAAATCTCAAATATATATAAAAAAATTATATTGAATAAAAATGGA
>NW_015643185.1:1041923-1060817 GCF_001515625.1 Sinocyclocheilus rhinocerous | reverse complement strand
TAAATAAATTATATATATATATATATATATATATATATATAAACTGTAAAATGATGAAACAAGAAATGCTGTAAAAAAACATTTATTTTATACTAAATAAAATTCTAGGCAAGTTTCTTCAGATGTGTTTGACTTTGGAAATGAAGTATTGGATTTCAGTGCATTTAAATAATAATACTGTAAGTGACATAAATAATGAGTTAAAAATAATATTTACATAGTCAAACATTAACCCCTACCTGGCTACAAACCCTTGGTATTATTATTATCATGATAATATGGTACGGTCATGTGACCTTTGATCACCTGGAGGTAGGCCTATAAAGAGTGGGATATCAGTGTTGTTCATTTGTCTGATGAAGAGCCTGCGTGCTCGAAACGTCACATATGCTATGCGACAGTTTTTTTTTTAAATAAATTTTTTGATATTTTTGGAGCTTTGGTGTTGCCGACTTTACATCAAAAAATTTTCCACTTGTTTCTTAGTCGAGCACCCAGTTGAGATTGATGTGCGTGCTTTTGCCTGCTCTTCACTATATTATTCAAAATATAAATCATATAATAACAAATATGATTTTATTCATAAAATATAGTAATATACTTACAGATATAATTTTGTAAATAGAAATATTTAAAATATGATATGAGTGCAACTATGTTAATTATGCATATATACTTATGTTTAAATATTTAGTGTTGGTGAGATTTTTTTTAATGCTTTTTTTTTTTTTCACGAATATAATTATCAATATATTGTTTAATAACATTAATTGATGCCTGCCTAGGTACATAAATACAAATCAATTTCCACTCTTCAGTACATAGGTATTGAAGTAGTGAAGTGTCCGCGTCGCGGAGGTGATATCAATAAATTGCTTTTACAGCGCGAAGCCTTTTGGATTTATACACTAGATATGTTGTCCCCTAGAGGATTAAATGAGGACTTTGATATTTGTCCATTTCTTTAAACACAAGATATCTATTTGTTTTTTTTAATGCTTTTTTTTTTTTTTTTTTAAGAAAGTCTCTTATGCTCACCACGGCAGCAATTATTCAATTAAAATACAGTAAAAACAGTAATAGGGTGAAATAATGTATTACTATTTACAACAACTGTTTTCTATTTTAATATATTTCAAACTGAAATTTATTCCTGTGATTCTTTCAGAAATCATTCGAATATGCTGATTTGGTGCTGATGAAACATTTCTTCTTATCATCAAACTGAAAACTACATATGCGCACTTTTCTGATTCATTGCTCCAAATGAAAATTCTAGCGTGCCAGATCGAACCAAGCAGAGCTTAAAAAATTCGAAAGTTCACCAGTGAATCCCCCTCATCCAATTGTGACAAAAGTCAGTAAGTAATACTTATTTAAATGCACGCTGTTAGCATTGGGATAAGGAAGGTCAAAAATAATTTGTTGGTGTTTCATAGCATGCTGTTTGTTTAAGTGTTAAATAATAAATTGTGCAACAAAAAACAACCAATCCCAGCTCTAAAGCCAAATCAACAGCAGGAAAAACGACTTGAGGTACCTGCACTAGCTTCCCAGCCACAACTTCTGATGGTACAACGCCGATGAGCAACCCAATCCCTGTCACCGAGACACCCCGTTTCTCCGCTTCCAAGTGTCTGAATTGCTATGGAATGGCAGAGAGACAGCTGGCAGTTAAGACATGCCCGCTACCAGACATTGAGAACAGAAAGAGAAAAGGAGAGACACAACCATTCAGAAAGAGAGGCGTTAAATGCTATCTTAAGAGGGACACAAAACACCTTATTCATTACAATAAGTAGAGGGGAAAAAAAGCTTTCCAAGCTTTGAGCAAGTGAAAGATTCAAAATGTTATCATACCAAGACTGAGTTTTACTAAATGGAAAAGAGCAAAGACAAAACAACAAATGTATTAAAAAAACAAAGCCTTACATCTATGGCATTGTATGCATCGATAAACAGATTGCGACCGCTGATGCTACAATACATGCAGCCCAAAGTCAAATAGAGACAAAAGGAGAAGAAGTAACGATGATTGTAATGACCAACACAGTTGTTAAGCCAAGCTGAATATAAATAATTAAGGACTTAACTACACAGAAGTGGAAATATATGAAATGGATCTGGGCTGTTAAAGGAATAACTCACCAAATTTAATTTAAATTCTATATAAATTCAATTTAAATGTAAATCTGTAAAATGTAAATGTTACTTACTCACATTTGTGTCATTCTAAACATTTACTATTTTTTTTACCACTGTGGAATGCAAAAGGGAAACTGGAGAGCAACAATGCCTGTCAGTTTTTCAGCTGCCTTTTCAGTATTTTTCCAATATGAATTTTTATAAAGTCTTTTGTTACAAAGTTACAAAGCCATGAACCAAACCAACCAGCAACGAGGTGATTCACAAAATTACTCATTTTAATTTGAAGCAAAAATGTATTTGAAAATCGGACAAAAAAAAGGGATAGTTCTGTTAAACGTAAAAGAAGATATTTTAAAGAATGTGGTAACCAGTTTCTGGTCTCAAGTGACTTCCATAGTATTTTTTTCCATTCTTTTATGTTCAACAGAAGAGAGAAATGTTAAAATTTTGGGGGTAAAATATCCCTTTAATGGTTTTATTATGGGAATGAACTAAAATTCCATGAAGCATTGCGAATGATAATCAAAATAAAATAAAAAACAAGTGATTATTATAAAACTACTGATTTAAAGATGTTGAAATATATTAAATGTTTATTGCAAAATGAATACATTACAAATATTTAAGTAGTTTGAGATTGTAGGGAGATTTGCTCAAATATGTTATTTGCAGTGCTTCATGGGAGTGGGGGGAGTGGTGGTGGGGGGGGGGTTTAGTTTCTCTGATTAATAGGGATTTTTCTTCAGAATCAAGAGTAAAGTAGTTTTTCACAAGGAATTCTGTTAGTAAACATGATTACTTAAAAATAAGCTGAAATAATGTGAGCTGATGGCTTTAAACAAAAGCATATGCCATAAATTAACATTCTCATAGCTCACAGAAGGCTGTCTTTAAAGCTTTATAAGTTGTCATTAAAAAAAACTGTTGAACTCTTTAATAAAAACTGTTCTCGTCTGTCTTTTCCATGTAATTCTAGTGAATGAATGCAATACAACTTGTGCATATACAAGTTTGCAACAACATGTTAATGTGGGGTGGGGGGGGGGGGGGGGGGGGGGGGGGGGGGGGGGGGGGGGGGGGGGCTAAAGTGCTCTTTTGGGGCAATCGGTTTAGTTTCTCTGATTAATAGGGATTTTTCTTCAGAATCAAGGGTAAAGTAGTTTTTCACAAGGAATTCTGTTAGTAAACATGATTACTTAAAAATAAGCTGAAATAATGTGAGCTGATGGCTTTAAACAAAAGCATATGCCATAAATTAACATTCTCATAGCTCACAGAAGGCTGTCTTTAAAGCTTTATAAGTTGTCATTAAAAAAAACTGTTGAACTCTTTAATAAAAACTGTTCTCGTCTGTCTTTTCCATGTAATTCTAGTGAATGAATGCAATACAACTTGTGCATATACAAGTTTGCAACAACATGAGTGTAAATAAATGACAGAATTGTCATTTTTGGTGAACTATTCCTTTAAACTGAATGTTTAACTGTGTAAAAACAGCAAGTAAATAAGAATTTTAGAGTAAAATAAGACCAAATGGGTGCACTTTTTACAAAATGTCTGGATTATTGTGATTTAAAAAGGATACGGCAATGATGATCCATTTTTAGAATACAGCTGTAGAGAAAGATATAGGGATGTTTATACATGGGAGTTTCTTACAATAATGGTATACAATGCAGCTGACACCGAGTCACCAGTTAGATTTTATAAACCTGTTTGGACAGAGAAAACGGTCTCTCTTACGTTTTACAGATGCCACAGTGGTGACTTCGCGCTGGTTTAGGAATGACACACTTTTTACAGAACGACACAAACGGGACATCATTTTTCATCTGAAAATCAACGGGGAAAAAAGAAAGATGAGCTGTCAGGTCATGAATAACACTGAACACACACATCTGCTCTACTGGATTGTGGCATCTTTAAGGGTGCCGAACCTTTGGAGGGTATCCAGGGGGAGTTTTTGTGGCCTTGTAGTAATGGAAGACTATCATGACCAAGTTCCAATGTCCGTAACAAATGTGCCACATCATCCAGCCAGGAGAGTATGTTTGGAGGACCAACGGTAGAAGGCAGAAGTAAGCGATGAAAACCACAGAACTGGTAAGAGCTACTACTAAAAACACAAAAACCTGAAGAGAAAAGGAAAAAAACACAGGGTGTAAGAGAAACAGACAATGTAACAAAATAACATGATCGTAATCATGAGAAATGAATGGATTTACCATTCCAAACCAGCGTGTGACAACCTCCACCATCCAAAACACTGGTTCAAGGATGCAGTCCAGCACCACTTCAGAGTTAGTGAGTGAGTTAAAATAAAGGGATTTGAAGATCAGTTTGATGTAGCTCACAGGCCGCCTTAGTCTTCTGGGCATGCGACTGCGACTGTGCCTGCCACACCCGCGCATGCATCGGAGCAGCAGGTGCATGACAGTAGAGCAGGGACGCATGTTTAGCCCCTGTAAAGACAAGATCTGATCTTTTAATAATCTGTTCAAACATCCTGAATATCGGCACAAGCAAGTTCCTCTGCCTACGGCCTACAATTTGCTCACTGACAATTGCCCTCGTGCCGAACCTGTAAGCCAATTAGATTAACCAAGTATCCACCTAAGCACAGTTGGTGTGATTGATCCAAACCAATAATGCAAGCAATGGTTTAGTTTTCTGATACCCCCCTAAAACTGCGATAAAATCAACTCATGATGCCGCTGGATGTTTTTATTTCGGGACAGATGGAGACAAATAAATAGAAGCAGTAGTTTCTATCCCTTTGAGCGGTGCGTTCCAAACGGGATATATCACCCTCCGAAGGAGGGATTAGGGCATAGGGATGAGCCCTTCCGAATGGAACGCAGGGCATGTCTGACGCTCAGGGATGTGAACTGTCACGCTTGGAATTCTGGGAATTGGAGTTTAAGGCGTGAAAAGCAGACATATTATCTGGGAATATTTTTATAATGTATATTTTTGTATTATTAATTATAAAAATTACGTTAAGTTGTGTGGCATTTAATGAAATAATCGTACTTCAGTTCGATTTTTCATAAGATTTAAGACAAACGGCAGCAGAGAATGGTGGGAATTGTAGTTTGAGTCATGTCAAAGTCTTTTTCGCGAATCGGTTCTTTCGAACACCTTTCAAAGGAACAGCTCAAGAAACAATTCAGTGATTCTTTTACATCCGAGCGTGGGCTCTAAAATCAGAGATGGTCTTATTAATTATAGCCATCAAGTGGCTTTGCTCAAATCTGCTCTAGAACGGCCCAATAAAGGCATATTACGTGTTTACGGGTTTATTATGTGTTCTTTTCTATAACGTTGTACTATTACAATGTAGTGAAATTGAATGTCTCCCAGTTTGTTGCAGTCATGAATAACCAGTCCATAAAAAGTATTTAAACCTATTTAAAACACAATTATAATTTACGTTTACATTGCTAATTTTTTCATCTGTTGAAAAAATATAATTTACATCTGTTGGCTGAAAATGTGTTTTTATAAAAAGCTGTTTAAATAACTCGGAACTATTTCTGAACCTGTTCAACCAATGCATTGAAAAGATCCGACTCAAAAGAACAATTAGTTCAGGACTCGGACAACGAAAGTAGATGTTCACACGTGCTAAGGCACTACGTGGGTCGAAATAGTGCAAGACATGGCATTCAGTTTCAACTTCGATATTCCTTTACGGACAGAAGAAACAAACGATAAAGAAAACAAAGACGACAAAGCAAAAGATGTGGATCTTAAGTGCTCGGTAAGGGAATTTATCATTAGCTTGTTAAAACTGGCTATATCTTTGCTAACGCTGGAAGACAGCAGACTTTAAGATCTAAATGCTTGAAATGTACAGCACACTTTAAATTCTAGGACTAAATGATACTCCATTTTAACAATTAATGTGAAAGCGTGAATCAGCAATATGTGGGTGTACAGTAAGATTTGATTGCTCCTGTTAAGATCAAATGCACATTGTGTTTTTTTTCATAGGAAGCCAGTGCAACCATCTCAAAGAAGATTAAAGATGCTGTGGAGCACCAACTTTTGTTGGATCCTCTGTCCCACATTGAGAACTGGGTGCCTGAAACCATCACCATAGGTGCTCTGCCTCCCCTTCTCTGTCTCAACGAATCAGTGTTTGAGAAGACTGCTCCTGAACGAGAGGACAGTGAGGAGATACTGGCCAAAACACTGACTCAAAACTCTGACCTCATCTCTGGAGTCTATGAGGGTGGACTTAAGATATGGGAATGCACTTATGACCTTCTTGAGTACATTGATGATGCAGGAGAGACCTTCGCTGGGAAAAGAGTGTTAGACTTGGGCTGTGGAGCAGGTCTACTTGGCATACTTGCATTGAAGAGAGGAGCCACCAAAGTTGACTTCCAGGATTATAACAGCACTGTGATTGTGCAGTTAACAGTGCCAAATGTCTTTCTCAATTGTGAAGAAGATGATGAGAACAAAGAGAAAAATAGCAGCCCACCGTCTAAGAGGAAAGCCCCCCTGAATGCATCAGAGAAGTTACTAGATCGTTGTGGTTTCTTCTCGGGCGACTGGAATTCTTTTCTCAGACTTATGCAAAATAAAACACCATTGCCGAAATATGACATTATCTTCACATCAGAAACCATATACAACACAGACTACTACTCTTCACTTCATAATGTGTTTTGTGACCTGCTTGATGAGAATGGTATTGTTTATTTGGCAACCAAATCTCACTATTTTGGAGTAGGAGGTGGCCTTCATCTGTTTGAGAAGTTTGTGGAGCAGAATAATGTCTTTCAAATCAGATATTTGAAGGATGTGGAACAAGGCCTGAAGAGACATGTTGTATCATTGACATTCAAAAAGTGACATTCAAATTTTATTAATGTGCCTGTGCTATTATGGTGCAAGTTAACATAAGATAATGGATGCTCATTCCTTTTAGGCCAGAAGGATTGACTATGGGATCCTAAATTGTGCTTGGTGTAAGCAACTAATGTTAAAACAGCAAGTGCACAATCACTGAAACAGGAGCTTGGTGAAACAACAGATTTGTTAGTTAAAGTCAATGTTCAATCTGCAATAAAGCCCAGCAAAACCATCATCAACAAGACAAGAATTGACATAAGTTTACATGTACCACCCCATATCTCTACAATTTATTAAACATGGTCACACGACATTCAAAAAGTGACATTCAAATTTTATTAATGTGCCTGTGCTATTATGGTGCAAGTTAACATAAGATAATGGATGCTCATTCCTTTTAGGCCAGAAGGATTGACTATGGGATCCTAAATTGTGCTTGGTGTAAGCAACTAATGTTAAAACAGCAAGTGCACAATCACTGCAACAGGAGCTTGGTGAAACAACAGATTTGTTAAAGTCAATGTTCAATCTGCAATAAAGCCCAGCAAAACCATCATCAACAAGACAAGAATTGACATAAGTTTACATGTACCACCCCATATCTCTACAATTTATTAAACATGGTCACACAGGCCAACAGACTCAACGCTGGTTTAATGTGAAAGGAAATGTACTTGAAGATGCCACATTGACAACACTTGACCAAACATTCTTCAAAAAGTGGAGACAAAGTAAATTCTGGAATGAATTATATAAAAACAAATCCAAACAAAAATGTGTGGTCCCTGTAAACTGTTTAACTAATAAATACTCACAACCATTCCAAAATTCTAATATTTCAAATTGGTTACATATAGGTCCTATACTTTTTTTTACTTGTATATACTTCTTCTATAGAGCTCTGTCTCATTGATGTTAAATATGGGAGTCTTGTTTAAAGTAATTCAGTGCTGACGTATAATTAAAAAGTATATAATCTATTTCTTGGCTTTCCCCTGTGCTGCCACAGCCTCCATGGCTTTGCGAACAGTTTCCTCGTCTCCGAGGAACTGCATTGGCTTGATGGGCTTCAGGTTCTTGTCCAGCTCGTAAAGAATAGGGATGCCTGTGGGCAGATTCAGCTCCATGATGGCCTCCTCAGACATACCTGTGAGTGAGGAAACAAACTATGTGACTATTGAAGAAATGAAATCTAAATCATTTGTGGTGACCCCGCAAGCCATTTTTATTTTTATATGATCCATTTCCATTTTAAAGTTTGAGTAACTAACTTTTGTGTTTTTGGCTTTTGTATTAATTTTATTTTAATGTGTCTAAATAGTTATTCATTTATTCAGTTTTAATTTTAGTTATTCTAGTACATCAAGTTTAATTATATGAAAATGAGAAATGCCTTGGTAACTAGCAACTTTTGACTTCATACCAACTTTAAGTAATTTTATGGAGAGAAACTCAAAAAAAGAGCAATTTCTCGCTGATTAAAAACAATATATATATATATAAAGATCTTATTAATTTCCATGACTTTTCCAAACCTGGAAATCATATTTAAAGTATTTCAATGATGGTGGGAACCTTCAATAAGAGATTGAAATAATACTGTGGGATAATTACCTTCTAAGTGTTTCACAATGCCTCTCAAACTGTTTCCATGAGCAGCAATCAACACTCTCTTTCCCTCCTTGATTTGAGGCACAATCTCCTCATTCCAGAAAGGTAGAGCCCGTGCAATTGTGTCCTTCAGACTCTCACAAGAAGGCAGCTGGTCCTCGGTCAAATCAGCATAACGTCTGTCCTATAGGAAGACAAGACATCCCGCAAGATATAAAATTGGTGCATTAATCAAACATCACTATGTAATAGTGCTGCTCTTTTAGGCTAATAGAAATTCTTGACTTGTTTGTTTGTTCTAGGTCATAGGAAAACCCGAGTGCTTGAATGTTATCAACATTTGTAAGCAGTTTCCTATACAAATAAGGTTTGACCTTTGATTTCTGACTCTTTGCACTGATTAACTACTAGGGACGTCAATTTCAATGTGTGACATCAACATGACAAATTGCAACATGTAATTGAAAACTTGGTTTTCAAACTCACGAGTTGGGATAATGCATGTTATAATGACTTATGAACTCTGTGATTTTCGTTGTACGGGATGCAAGAATGCAGATAATAAAAAAAAGTTGATAGGCATGCTGTCACTGGGCAATATCATCCATTCAGAAAGCTCAAAACTGAACACACCCCCTAGAGTAGCAGCTGTGAGACCATGTGCATTTATACACTTACAAGTTATTGTTTCTTATATACTGTATTTTGAGTAATCTATGGAATCTGAGGAGGGGAAGTGACTAATTTTAATGACAAATACATCTAAAATATACTTATGAATGCAACAGATTAGGTGCTTAAAGTACCATAATGAATAAAAGAGGCTGAAGACCCCACCTTGCTGATGATGCTGTAAAAGTCATGATCTGCATCCATAGTTGGTGGAGGGATGTCATAGGAGCGCCTCCAAATCTTAACCTGGGCTTCACCGTGCTTGGCCGCAGTCTCAGCCTTGTTTAACCCAGTCAGACCACCATAATGGCGTTCATTCAGGCGCCAGGTCCTGTGCACAGGCAGCCACATCTGATCAATACTGTCCAAAACAATCCATAACGTCCGGATGGCCCTCTTCAGTACCGAGGTATAACAAATGTCAAACTCAAACCCTGCATCTGCAAAGACACAGTATAGACTTAATATGAAACACGGAATTCAACATAATACAACTTAATATATTGTGATCAACATTTATTTTTCTTATTAAAATATTATTTAATAAACATTTAATACAGCATAGCCCTAATACGGAATTAAAAACTATATAAATGAATATTACAATAATTTAAAAAAATTAAATTATAGAATATTAATTGTAGATATATATATATATATATATATATATATAAAATGCATAACTGTAATCACGTCAAAAAGTCATTTTACGCATCCCTGACTGGTAAATTCTGCACGTGAACAAAATCACGTCCTGTGTTGCGCGTTCGCAACGGGTAGGCCCCGCCCTCATTCCGTCAGTAATTATGCACCAAGAGCTTGTAACACTCTAAAGAGAAAGGAAAAAATGAAATCGCATCATATGACCCCTTTAAAACACAAATATCTCAATGCAATCATTAATAAGACAAAGCGGGCTAAGTGATACCCAATTTATACATAATGTACATGTTCTTTCAAAAATGAATCTAGATCTAATCTTCTGATATACTTAGGACGGCAGATTTACAACGCTCATTCACAATGCTGGAAAATATAATACTATACAAATCTTTTAAAGCTTGACCGCCTTTCTTTGCCTCGTGAACCCCTGTCTCGCTCAGGTCCGCGTCAAACCAGCCACAGAAGCGATTCTCCTGGTTCCAGCAGCTCTCGCCATGGCGAATGAGAACCAGCTTGTATGCAGCCATCTGAGATATTCACAGAGACAAATACTAAAGGTAGCAGCTGAAGACAGCACGGTGAGCTCTGAGCGCTGGTCGAACAGGTTGTTAAGCTCTGTAAAGCGTACTGTCAAAAAGACCCTCCTTCTTCTTCTTCTTTCAGGTTTAATGGCGGTTGGCAACTCAAAAAGACCCTCCTTCTTCTTCTTCTTCTGATGTTTATTGGCGGTTTTGGCAAACCAAAAGACCCTCCTTCTCATCTGAGTCCGTAATGAATGACGTTCAGACCGCCCCATCTCAACGCTCAACCAATCAAAGCCTCAGAACGATGCACAATTAGCCTTTTTCACACTTCCGGGTTTTGTGTTTCCGGCGTTCGCTAACGCAGGGTAAAGTTACTTCCGGTAACAATGGCGGAGTCTAAGAATAAGTGTTGCCATAGCGTCCCTCAGTGCACCAATTCTAAACAAAAACAACCATATTTGAGTTTTCACGGGTATCCTTTAAACGAAGACCAAAAAAGGAAATGGGTCGTCGTTATTAGACGGGAGGAAGGGTTTACGTTCGTAATTCGGAGAGGTAGCACATATGTCTGTAGTCAGCATTTTACCGCTGCCGATTACGTTACAGGAAGTTCGCGGCTGAGCGTTGGTGCCATTCCCAGTCGTTTCCCATGGAACAATTTCCATGTACCCCCTCAAAGTGAAACTGCAAACACGGCATGGGGGAAAAAACGTGACCTTCCTGTAATGCCTCTGCATATATTATATTAAACCTCCTGTAGCATTTTGGGGTTCAAAATATTTTAGCAAGAATAAGAAGGAGTATAATACATTTCATCGTTCATAGTTCATCGACCCTACCAGAGATATGCATTAAACTGAGGAAGGATTAGTAACTTCCCGTTAGAGGTCATTGGGTGTATCTTGGAGATGAGGTTCTGGAGAGCCAATCAAAAGTTACTTATGTAGGTGTGGGCGGGGTTTAGTGCGGATGTTTCTGAAGCCTGAACTGAGCGTGTTTATCTAACGTTACTCGAGTCAATGATGCTGTTGGAGTATGAATGAAACAAATAAAAAATAGTAACTATGAATCTTCAGTATTTTGATAGTAACTGTTAATCTTTAGGATTCTACTTTTTTTCTCGAAATATATGTACCTAACTGCAGATCTGACCATATTCTGATGACCATAAATGACTCATGATCACTCATTATGAATCAGAATCAGAATCAGAATCAGAATGAGCTTTATTGCCAGTCTGTACACAACCTGTCATTGATGTAAAAGCATGTCCCGCCGCCGCGCGATTTCCCCGTTGATTCTGCGTCGCGATCTGCTCTAAACAGCTGAAAGCCCGGCAGACTCAACGCGCTGTCCGGAATGGCGTCTTTCAGCCAGGTTTCCGTGAAACACAGAGCAGCAGAGTTTGAAAAATCCTTATTTGTCCGGGAGAGCCGAAAACTGAGAGAGCCGAAAACACTGAGTAGATGGAAAACTGCATTTGCCACACCTTTTATTCCAGTGGATATTTTTCAGGGTTGGTTCTTTTTGAAAATCAGTTTTGTAAGAACTCATACCTAAAAGTCCTGCCAACAAAAAGCTGAACATTTTCCACCGTTATTGCCTACCTCATAAAGTCACTGGAATAACAGACAGTCCTCATAATGTGACATGCATCCCAAATGTGGATTTATAAAAAAAAAAAAATAGGGCAGGGACTTGGTTCTATGCATCGTTGTTGTGAGCATTGGAGCTAAAATAAATTCCTCATTATTCCCTTCCCACCAAACTAAACCTATAAAATAATATGCAGATTTCACTAAATACTGTATACATTTATTTAATATCTTTCTCTCTCTCTCCCCAGGTGGGTTTAGAGAAGATGGCCACAGAGCACACCAAGCTGATTTATGTGACCACTGGAGTCTTACTGCAAAAATTAATGGCAGCCAAAACACTCACAGAGTACTTGCACATCTTCATAGATGATGTAGATACACATACATCTGCAATTTATAGACATACACTGCTGCCACATTTAAACCACATTTATTTGATCAAAAATACAGTAAAACAGTAATATTGTAAAATATTACAATATAAAATAAAAAAGTGTTTCTATTTTTAAATACTTTCAAATGTTATTTATTCATGTGATGCCAAATCTGAATTTTCAGCAGCCATTACTCTAGTCATCAGCGCCACATGATCATTCAGAAATCATTCAAATATGCTGATTTGCTGCTCAAGAAACATTTCTCAATATCATTTCTTATTATGTTGAAAACAATTGTGCTGTTTAATATTTTTGTGGAAACCATGATACATTTTTCAGGATTCTTTGATGAATAGACCGTTCAAAAGAACAACATTTATTTGAAATAGACATTTTATGTAACAATGTAAAAGACTTAAAAGACTATGATCAATTTAATGCATCCTTGCTGAATAAAAGTATTAATTTATTAAAAATCTCACTGACCCTAAACTTTTAAATGATAGTGTACATTTATAGAAATAGTATTCACATGCACAGAATGCATATGCTATTATGAAAAAGTTCCATTTTAAAATAAATGTTAATTTAAATGAAAACAATGGCATGTAA
The DNA here is from genome assembly GCF_001515625.1 of Sinocyclocheilus rhinocerous. Classification (NCBI taxonomy): domain Eukaryota; kingdom Metazoa; phylum Chordata; class Actinopteri; order Cypriniformes; family Cyprinidae; genus Sinocyclocheilus; species Sinocyclocheilus rhinocerous. Next base: position 1,047,746 of record NW_015643185.1, on the reverse strand, counting down.
ATCTCATTGTTTGCATTATAACCTGGTTTAGGTCCATGAGAGAACATTGACTTCCTATTGCTGGTTGTCAGAAAACTACTGCGGACCAATTCCAGATATGTCAATGTTTGTGCAACACTCATACTTTAATTCACAAAATCCGATTTTACACTGTGATTCTTACCTCTTTTTCTCTTACCTCTCTTTCTGTAGGTCATTCTGATGTCAGCCACCATAAACTGTACAGAGTTTGCAGAGTATTTTGGAACTCCGATCCGCAATTAGATGAATCCAGCATACTTGTTTGAGGTGGAAGGAGCCCCATACACCATTGAAGAGTTCTACCTGGATGAGCTCAAAACAATGTATGGGAAGCATCAAAAATGATATATTTTGACATTTCTATTTAAATTCTTTATACAAATATGTTTGTGTGTCTGTGTCAGGTGGACTTAACCCTCCCAGTAGACCCTTGTATCACAGAGGAGATGTACAGTGTTGCCGTCTCTCTCATCCAGAGCTTTGATGAAATGGAGGCTAAAGATCAAAGGTCAGAAATCACAATGAGTTCAGTCACTACCGTTCAAAATTTTTGGTTAAGATTTTTAAAATATTTTTGAAAGAAGCCTCACCAAAGCTGCATGAATTTGATCAAAATACAGTAAAAATTTTCAGCGCCCGTTACTCCAGTCTTTGGTGTCACATGATTCTTCAGAAATCATTCTAATATACTGATTTGGTGCTAAAGAAACCTTTTTTATGTTCAAGGTTGAAAACAGTTGTGCTGCTTAATATTGTTGTGAAATCTGTGATACATTTTTCCAGGATTCTTTAATGAGTAGAAAAAAAACAGCATTTATTTGATTTGATTTTTTTTGTTTTTGTTGTGACATTATTAACTGTCACTTCTGATCAATGTAATGCATCCTTGCTAAATAGAAAAGTTAGTTTTTCTTTAAAAAAAAAAACAAAAACAAAAAAAAACTTACTGACCGCAAACTTTTGAACAGCACTGTATATTTAATATTTTAATAATTTTGTGAGATCAGCTATACATTAAATGCTGTGTATCTTTGTCATATGTTTAAAGATTAAAAATTATATTTTAAGTCATTAAAACTGTTAAAACCTCAAGTCAGGTGGATTCTGATTGACTGTCAGTGTTTTTCCAGTGTGATTCCAACGATCATTCCACAATCATTGTTACAATTGTGTTGTGGACAACACTATTCTCATAGAATTAAAACAATTATTAAAACTTTAATTATAGTTATCGTTCTTTCTTTGTGTGACTGGGCCTGTAGTCTTAACACTCAAATATTCGCTCAAAAAATAAATCTCATGGCAGACATATTTCAGCAAATTAATGTCCAAATAAAAAGTTAAAATCATTGCAATATTCGTGAAGCTGTTTAAATTTGTTGCCAACAAAGTCATTGTGAATAAATGGTATATCTCCCAGCTATCTATTACAGCTGGATTTTTTTTTATGAATTTCAGTTTGCCATAAGTTGTATCTGCATGTTTCATTGCAGGCACAGGTGTTTTGCATCGCAGGCATGGGTCCGTCTGCGCAGTCGCTGATTCTGGGTGGTCGTTGGAGCAGTCGGGCACGTAACCGGTTTAAGACTCTCACAAGCGATCGCTCTGCCATCGTGTCCCTCTACTCAATTCTGCACGGTGTCATGCGCGTCGACCTGCACATCTCCATGGAGACAGGCGATGTCAGCGTGGCGGACCTCCTGGTGCAGGACAGACACGCCTGCCACACCCCTGAAAGCTTTGAGAGTCAGGTAACCTTGGCAACACCATAGTAATGTCTACCTGACAAGTTTTCTTGACATTATTTTAATTCAGTTTTTTTACATTTCATAGTCCTCTGTTGCTTGGCAGCAACGAATAACTCCTGAAATATGCACTAAAATATTTATGCATCAAGTTTAAATTTATTTATTGTTCATTAAACTAGGAAAAGTATAGAAGCTTATTTCTGACACAAAGTAAAACAAAGGTAATTGCAACTTTCCTACTTTTCTCCCAGCTGCTTTTATCTCCCAGTTGTCTTTTTCTCTGTTTTTATCTCGCAGTTGTGAGTTTATATCTCACAATTTTTATTATTATTTTTTTTTTTTGGTTAGAATTGTGAGTTTATATCTCAGCCTTGGTGGAATCAACTTTCCATAGATTTGAGACAATATTTTAACATTTGTTAAAAACATCCTGACCTGAAATCAGCCAGTTCAATGTCCATGCTTCTCTTTTTGTCTTTCTGCAGCAATCCCATGAGGTTCTGATGTCTCTGTATGAGGATATGGCCAGTGGCAGATTTACCCCTAATTCTGCTAGTGGTACCCTGAACAGCAGGATGGAAGAAGACAAGCAGCTCATCAACGAGCTCCTTCAGCACTTTTGTGCCTCCAGCAGCAGCTCCCCCAAGTGCAAGGTGCTGGCATAGCAGCCCTGTGATCGAGAAGGGTCTGTCTGCGGACTGCAAGAGAGGGGGCTCATCTGCAATACTAATCAAAGATTATCCTGTCAGATGTTAAATAGACATTTAGTAATTGTCTTTAAGATGTATATATGGTTCATGTAAATCCACTTTTGAGACGTATGTGTACTTAATGGAGCTCCCCTGTTAGTTGTGCATTATAAAACGTGTTTTTACAGCAAAATCACAAATATGCTATATTATGTAGGTCACAGACAGGGTTTAGATTAAGCCGGGATTAGTCCATAGTTCAATTAGGATATTTAAGTAGCTTTTATAAACGTTCCTTGGATAAAAACACTACTGATGTGCATCTTGAGACAAAAAAAATTTTTTTAAGATCAGCCAGTTCAAGTTGCTTTCAGTTAAAACAGCCCAGACATGCATTTTAGTCTGGGACTAGTCTTGACCAGCCTTGTCTGTGAAACCGGGGGATAGCGTCTTTACACCTTTTGCTTATATATTGCTTACTTTACACCTTAGTTTTAATAGATTATTAACTCCATAAACAATACCACTGTATGAAAATAACTTACACACTTCAATTTGAACGGTTATTTCGGGACAAAAAAAATTCTCACCGTTGTCTCTAAGCAAGCGGCCATCTTGCTAACAACATCTCGTTTTGACATCTCGCGTGGTTCTGTGTGATTTGGACAACTTCAAGTTACGCCTCCTTGTTCAAGTTACGCTCCCTTCCAGTTACGCCCCTCTCTTGCAGTCCGCAGACAGACACTCTTGGGCTATGATCGCCTGCATTTGAACGGTGCTGTATAAACTGTGATGTGTATTTCCTCTGGGTCTTTAAGTTCTGTTCTGTCACTCTGCAGGCTTTAGTTTATAGTCCCAGCAGTCCACAAAAGTTCAGCTTTCACAGCATGAGCATGATCAGCCACTTCAGGTAAGACATGCCTGTCCATCTCACAGAACAGACAAGTTAGGAAAGGATGTGGTGAGTGTTGCGAGTTTAGTTTTTTTGCAGGGCTGTTGGCATTGAGAGGGCAATCACATTACTGAACATGTGAAGCACATCATACACAAGAGAAGTGTCTCCTAGAATTGCATAAGAGATTTTGTGGGGTATTCAATTTTATTAGAAGAAAGTAGGTGATGATGGAAATGCTTGAATGTTACTTCTATTAAATGTGCAGTATTTTAGTTTTGCCAGTCATTTTTGTTACTTGAGAAAGAAAATTTCAGTTGCACAATACAGGGTTCATTAATATGTGTTGGAAAAATATGATTCTACTGCACTTTTTTGTTTTTTAAGGAACACTTCTAATTTTGATGTTATGTTTTAAAACAATGTAATTGTTTTTTAAAATTTAGCTGTAAGCTGAGTTGACCATGTTCTTGCTGTAGTTGAATGTGTACAGTAAATAATTTGTTCAAATTCCTGGATTTTTTCTTCTTTCAGAAATTACTTTGCTGTCTCTACCCAGGTTGAAAGTAGTTCACCCATTAGTTTTCCATAACATTTGTGCACTATATTCCAAGCTGTCTGAAGCTGTATGATAGCTTTATGAGAGGAACAGACCAAAAAATATTTTAAAACGTTACATGCTTATAATCTTTTTCTCCACTTTTAGCTCAAATCTCATTTCTCAAGTCGGCATGAAATAGAAATTCACCCTATCACACTTATAAATTCATGTTACTGATCTGTTTGTGAATGATGCATCCATGCATACATTTTATTTGTATAAAACATTTTGACTTCCATAATTCCATTGAAACGAAAGACTTTTCTTTGGTGACGTATATCAGGCTTCTTCAATCATTTAGTCCGTTTAAACCAACCCCTTTGTTACAATTGTCTGCAAGCTCACATTCAAATCTGTCTCCATCTGATTAACAACCAATGAACAGAACAAAGTCCTGACCTACATTTGTTTTCTTTTTTGATAATCTGTTTAACTCCGATGTATGTCAGAATTCGGAACATCTGTCACTATTTATCTGTTTGCTAACGTTATATTCATTTTACATTAAGCTCTGATACTTTATTGAATAGCTACAGGACATCATTAGGGGGATTTGCATTTTGCTCATCAAACTCAAACCTGCATAACTTGCAAAAGAAATCACAGCCTTATCTGTCTTTAATGCTTTGCAGAATAATTTTTCATAATGCCATTTGTCTGTCCCATAATGACCTTCTCTTAGTTCATTTTGCTATGAATGACAAGACACCAACCCTCCTACATTAAGGAACATTTATTTTTCCCATTCGTTAATTAAATACAGAGTGCAAATAGTTAAAGACTTTAAAATAACTGAACACTGAACGTCGTACAAAGTTGGACAGAGTTTAGTACAGCTGGAGCTCTGCAGTCTGACAATCAGGTGCCCTAGAGAAGGACCACAAAGCTTGTCTTTAAACACCTACACGTATCCCTACAGTTCTGCAAAAATTACAGTTACACATTTAGTAATAACATCTTCAAATTATCATTGTGCTCGAATACACAGAAAAGAACAAAAACAAAAAAACAATCCACAATTCAACTCGATATTAATAAGTATGTCTGTACACAGAACCACTCTACCAGTGACGGTGAATTGAAGCGATTATTCGACATGGCAGCAGGAGATTATATGACAGGCATGATTTTCATTTTCGTGTTACATTTTACAGCAGGAAATATGCACTGCAAAGTAAAGCAGAGAGAGGAAGAGCACTGCAGAGATAGCAAATATTTACTCAAGACTGGACTTCATGCACTTAAATCAGAAGCAATGGAAGAGAGAATCACCGTGTCCCTCTGGTATATCTATAGCTCTACGATTGCCCACAAGGTGTTATTTATGTGAATCTGTGTTAGTTATGCAGGAATTCACCTGTGACTGGCAACAGTGGGGGGTTTTATTGGTGCCATTATACTAACATGATCTTTTTTTGTTTAAGCTTTTTTTTTTTATTAGTTTTTGAGGTGACATTGGCCTCCTGTGTAGTTGGGGTCCTTCAGTGCTGGCAAAGTTGTAGATTTTACTGGCTATAGTGTTTACTTGTACAGAAGCAAAGAGTTTATTCCTTCTTTTTGGCCCCAGGAACCTTTTCTCTAATCCTGAAAATCAAACAGAAAATTAAGCAGGTTAATTATATAAAAAAATATATAAATAAATAAAATTGAAATTTTAATAATATTTATACAGAACTCACTTTCCCATTATCGAGTTAAACTGGGTGCGCACCAGTCCTAAGTACTGATCAATCTGTGTCTGAAAGGGAGAAAACGAGTGTGAGGATTCACCATACACAATATTGATGCCAAAAGAATCAATACTTAAACAAAAACAACAATACCAAAAGAAAGCCATTCACTATGGAAGCTTGTTTCTGACATGGGATGTAA
>NW_015643185.1:956683-1041171 GCF_001515625.1 Sinocyclocheilus rhinocerous | reverse complement strand
TAAAAAAAAAAAAAAAGGTAACAGCAAATTTGTAGGTCACAATTCAGATTACCTTTTTATTCTCTAGAAGAAACAAAAAGAATTGCAAGATATAAACTCAGAATTCTGAGAAAAGGTCAACATTTCGAGTTTCTATCACACAATTCTGACTTTTTTCCTCTGAATTCTGAGTTTATATCTATATAAGTTTATATCAATTCTGAATTGTGAGAAAATAATTGTGAGAGAAAAAAAATATTTTTTTAAATTATTCCTGTGGTGGAGACAAGCTTTCATAATTCACTACTTTTATTTGTTTCTTTTTTTAACTAACTGTACTTGAATAATGAATTGAATCGTTTACTTAATTCAGAATTAAAAGAATAATTTCAAAAGTTTTCATTTAATGCAACTTTTTAAAAAATAAAATAAAGGTGTATGTTTAATAGCATATTAGTTATTGCTCAAAATTGGTATTGAGCATCATGAAATTTCACTGGTATAGGAATCGACATCCTAGGTTCTGATAATGTGGCAAAACATGAACCTTAAAAAAAGATAATTGTGGGGACTGGGAAAACATTACCTGGTACTTCTCGTAAACCACTGGCACACTAAACATGGAAACCACCACTAAAGAGAGAAAGATCAAGGAGAGATACAGTCAGGACAACTGAGCTGCTCTCCCAGAATGCTGTGTGGTGTCATTTGATTACAGTTGTTTGAGGTTATCACACCCTGACCTACAGGAGTGTGTGTGTTTGTGACATGGAATTATTGAGTGTGTACTTAAGATATGGAAGGAAATCAGACAGCAAACACACAACACAATAGAAACTGCTGAACATTTCTTAAAAAATAATGTCTTCACTAAGAATCAGCACTGATATAGGAGAAAGCTCATCAAACTTTTCATTTAAAATTCCAAGACATTAACCAGCTCTATTTCCCAATATTACTGTTTTTTTTCTCTGTATATTTGAACAAATAAATGCAGCCTTGGTGATGCTAAGGGACTTTTTTTTACGAATAATTTTAAAATCTTACCGACCCTAAACTTTTGAATGGTAGTCTATGTTTGTGCTGTTTTCTTACCCAGAATCAACAAGGTCAGGCCATTAAACAGAGCTCCAACATAGGTCAACAACCACATCAACACTGCAAACTAAACACACACATATATGTCAAATTATCTTCACAGCTTTTAAATCCTTTACAGGAGCACTCAGTAACTTTTCCCACTGTCTAACAAAATGAACAGCACTTAAATATCTTAACAAATTATGTAAACCTACATGAGATGATGACTGTAGTCATATCACTGCTGTTTTATTCTACATTGGGTGGGCGCCACTCATGGTTTGAGATCACATGATGAGCTGAATGCAAGCTCGAAAATTATTGGTTCCAAAAACAGTTATTTCTACCAAGGCAACTGTAACTGAAATTATCTTTTGTTCAACACTCCATGCCAATAGGTTTCAGTATGAAGTCCAAGACCACTGTTGTATCAACCAGTGGAACAAAATTAGTGAGTGCACCATTAATACTAAAGCTTATCTCGAGTTTGGCTTTCAAATTGAAATTGCAATAGTATCATAGAAAATTAGGGAATGAAATGTTCATCAGCTAGCGTGTTTTCACCTTTATGGAGTCAACCATATCCTGAACCAGGAACAGCCTGCGAAGCTCCTTCATGGTGGAGTTGATGTACAGCTGAGTCTTATCCACATACTTAATGATCTGATCTGCAGAGAGAGCGATCTCCACCTCTAGATAAGCCCTAAAAAAGAGAGAAGCCATGAGAGTGAATGAACAGATTCATTGCTCAATACGTACAGAAGCGAAAGACATAAACTGAGCGTTGGACTAACTTGAAGGGGTGGCCCTCGTCGGTTTTTTGCACTGCCTGCAGGACTGATTTGTAGACTCGGAAACTGATGGTGGCGGAGAGGACAGCCAGAGCGAGATATGCTATAACACTCACCACGCTGAACTGGGTTAAAGAGAACAGCAGCAGCAACACGCTGCCGAAAACCAGTCCAGACTGCTTTAAATCCCGCCAATGTAACAGATCTACCACTGAACAGAGGGACAAAAACAAATAGGAAAGTGATCAGGACAAGAACCATGTCACTTCTTAAGTACACAAATCTTACAATAAGAAATTACAGCATGAACCTGATTGGTCAGCATCAAATCTACACAATCACAGGTTGCAAGTCTCTCTTGTTCTATTTTAGTTCAGTAATTCTGCTCTGTAAAACATTGTTTACATAGCCATCTCAAATTAGCAGCTGTTTAGTATTTGTTACACTTACTATGTAGTAGCAGCATTGGTCATTAATTCATCTAAAAGAAAATAACACAGTGGGTCTTATTCACTAACTGTACGTGAAATATGCCTACGAACATTTTCATAGATCATGATTAATCAAAAACCTTAGTACAAAAATGTTTCTAAATTACGAAAAAATGTAGAAACACATACTCTGGGTGGCTTTATAAACATGATAAGATAACATTTTATACATAAATATTTCATCTTAATATATTTCATCATAGTAAAAGAGTGAGAAAATGTGCGTCATTGCTCGAGCTGCAAGGTTCCTTTGCATAAAAATTTTGATATGTATAACTGGCTAATCTGGGTCTGTATAAAAGTTGATAACTGTGTTTGAACTGGTTTCAAGGATGGCACAAGTGGAATTGCTTGAGAATCAAATGCTCTCTGGCAAGAGTGTCTTTGGAGACGAAAGGCTGTAAAGGAAAGGTTGTGCGGAAAGTCCTTATGGCGATATATGGGCATGTTTTCTGCAAATTACTAACCTTGGGCACGTGGTCGCTCATTTTAGACACCTTTATTTCTATAGTGCTTTATACAATACAGATTGTGTCAAAGAGGGTTCAAAGAGATAAACATAAGCAATTATGAAAACTCTGCTTAGGAGACAGTTCAGATTCTGCTGTAAAGCAGCTCTCAAATACAATAGTGTCATTATTTAGCTTAAGTTAGTTCAGATCAATAACAGTGTGAAGCTAATCGATCAGCTATGAGCAGTTCTACAATAGGTGGCAATGTTGTTATACATCTAAAATCAGTTTATGTTCAATTTGTGTCAATGTTGCAAAATGTGATTCAGCTATTAAGCAGCTCTACAGAAAACAATAATGCCATCATCCAGCTTAATTCAGTACAGGTTTTGTCAGTCAGTGTGGTCATACAGATACATTACTTACAGTTAAGTGTCTCTCAGAACCCAACCAAGCAAGCCAGAAGGCGACAATAGAATCCAAACTCTATCAGAAATTTCCATTAGTTTTATTCATTTCCATAATTGTGACTTTTACAGGTCTGGAAATCAATTTTGAAATTCTCTTTTCAAGTTTTTGCTTGACTGTATTCATCATGCATTTTCCATGAAGAGAAAATAACCTTGAGGCCATCAGTTCACACCTGTCTACCTCTCACAGCACCTGTTGTCAACTTATCTAACCCTAACCATCTGTGTGCACACATACACTGTACTGGGTTAATTATTGCTGTTGGGTAAGACAGTACAAATAGTCATGTTATCAGAAGCGCTGTAATATAATGACCACACACACAGTGAGCTATGAGCCTTCACCATACTAACGTAAACTTTTAGAATTATAGCAGTGAAACGGAGAGGTGCATGAAGGTTACAACTTTTAAATTGCAGGTTTAGTTTGGCATGTGGTAGAGTATATCCATGTAAAATGGCGAAACCTAGTGAAATTATCATCACTCTACATAAGGGAGATGAATTTATTTCTACACCGTCACTACAGATGTGTACCATCTTAAGTTACAGTGGTAACTTGGAGCAACCTAATGTTAAGTGTCTTGCTCAAGGATCACCCCTTGCAGGGTTCAAACCTTTTGGTTACCGGCCCTGACATGCATCTCACAATCATCCAGATAGGAAACTGTACAACTACCATTCAAACCTACAAATTAGTCCCTCCGTTCTCTAGGAGCAAGTCATTTACAAAGTACAGCTTCATTAGGAAAGTGTTTTGTGAGCATGCAGTATATGCATTAAACAGATTAAAACCAAGCACACTTAACAACCAAATGTAACTTTTGTTATGGGTCAGAACACAATGCTCCTGTTCTAAGAGCCAATCCTTCCACAGAAACGCGAAACATTCTGGAGCTTGTATTTGCTATTGATGTGATTCTGACTGAATCTGAAGAAATAACGTCTTGTACTACTCATTTAATGTGCTTCTTTTTCGTACAGTATTTAGCAGGGAAGTAGCAATGCAGTAATCGTTATAGTCCTGAATGCTGATTGGTCAATATAGAGTTCTAGCTATGCTATAGTACAAATACACTGCTGTTTAACTGTTTTGGATCTTTAAGAATTGTAAATGTTTTTGAAAGAAGCCTCTTATGCCCATAAAGGCTGCATTTATTTAAAAACAAAGTAAATACTGTAATATTGTACAATATTATTCGAGTTTAAAATGTTTTCCTTTTTAATATATTTAAAATGTAATTTAATCCTGTGATGATGAAGCTGAATTTTCAGCAGTCATTACTCCAGTCTTCAGTGTCACATGATCCTATAGAAATTATTCTAATAGCTGATTTGCTGCTCAAGAAACATTTCTTCTTCTTATCAAAGTTCAAAGCACTCGGATATTCATTACCGAGCAGGTGTAATGCTTGATATGGTGGACAGGTTTCAAGCAGGTATTTAAGAAAACCAGATCTTTCTTCTCTAACTGCTGGAAGCAAACACATTCACCTTTCCATCTTTGCCCAAATATCACAAAGACAACACAAGTAGAACGTGTTGCCATGAGAACCAGCAGTTTGAGATCTCTGAATCATCTCTTCAGTCTCTGCGGCAAGCGAGAGCTCCCTGTAACTTATGTGTGTTTCCTTTTTTAACACCTGTATTTTTACACCTTTTGTTGCGGCTTCAGAAGAAACTGTTACACACTCACAGAAGCTGGTCTGTCACACTCTAGCGTGTGCACAACATCTGTAGTCCCCTGTGTGATTCTCCCATCAGTCCCACTGGGCTAAATTTAGCCTGGCAGAGCTTAGAGGAGGGCAGAAATATCTGCCATTTTTATCTCGCGATTTTGCTCGATTCCAAGATGAAGTGCAGGCTTCAGATTCGACTGATCGTTTCACTGAGAGTTGAATACACTGTCAATTATTCTTAATAACATCTGATTGTCTCTCATCAATAATAATGTAAAACAAAAAATACAAAAAAACATAATTATTAAACTATTACCTCTGATGAAACTTTCCTGCTCTGGTAAATCCCTCTGCTAACTGACTCTCTAAATAGAATTAAAGACTAAAAGCAGCAACGATCGCACTCTTTCTCCTTACACACACCTTTAAATATTACTTAACTAATGTAGACTAGTATAATACTAGTGTTTAAGGATATCCAGTGGTTATGTGACCTAACATGGGCTCTAAAATCACATATGGACACTAAAACACCACTAAATTCAGTTTTCCAACAAAACCAGTGACATCTGTAATTAATTCTATCATTATAAAAAATAGTCTTTGAGATCCCTGATTTTTGATGCTAAAACGCCAAAGCTAATAGAAGACAGAGAGAGCTACTGACCTGAACCACCCATGACTGCAGACAGCAAGAAAAAGAGAGAGAGACAGTGAGTGGGAGCGCACACAAAAGGAGAGAGAGAAAGGCAGAGAATAAGAGGGAGAGGGACCAGCTCATACTACCATTGGCTAATAATGGACACACTCTCACACACACACATATTAATACAGCATACAGGGCGACAAATAGCCCAGACTAAAACACAAACACAATAAAAAATGAAAATTATGTGTGACTCTTTCGCAGAACCTAATTAATCCACCTTGTTTCATATGTCCTATGTGGCAAGTGTGTGTGAGAAGAGAAAGAAAGGGGGCAGCAGTGGTTGCTATAGATACAGTGTTCCAGTTTCCCTTACACACATTGCTTAGGGGGCCAGCTTAAAATAAAAAGGTAATGGTGGGGGGTAATTGTGTGCGTGTGTGCTGGTGTTTAAATGTCGGAGTGTAATTATAGCATCAGAGATGCACATCCAGCTTGACAGCCAGTCTAACATTATATCCAACCATTCACTTCCTGAGTGAAAGGTCACTGCCAAGGGCAATGCCCTGTATGGAGTGCAGCAGTTGAATTCCGGAAGTAAAAATCACATTCATTTTCTTCATAGCAGAATCAATGTTTAACGATAACTTATAAAGCTTAAACTAGCCATAAAGTTGTTAATCAATGGCATATGCTTTTGTTGAAGCCACTAGCTTGCATTATTTCAACTTATTTTTTAAATAAATGTGTTCAACAGAACAAATCCAGGTGAAAAACTACATTACCCATGGTTCTGCAAAAAAACTTGCACCAAATCATAAAATCAAAGCAAGTTGCAAAACTTAAAGCACTCCCATGAAACACTGTAAATTACTTAAATATTTATATATATATGCATATTTTGCAACTGTCGTAAAATATGTTGTTTCTATATACGCAATCAACATCTTTAAACCAATATTTCTCCATATATTTCGTATTTATTTCAATTACATTCGCAATTCGTATTTATGTTAATTATATTTGCAATGCTCCATGGAATTGTAGTTCATTAAAGCTGTTACACAGTCCATAGTCTTGTACCTTTGTCTTTTTATTTTAAAATAGTTTTTTCCTTCAAATCAAAGTTTGTAATATTGTGATTCACCTTGTTGCTGTTTGGTTGATTTATGGCTTTTAACTTTTAATCAAAGACTTTTTAAAAATCCCTAAGGGAAAAATGAATGGGAAACATACTTCTGGAACCAATGCAGCTGAAAAAGTGAGTCCTCTGTTGGGACTGAAAGCCTGAATGTTCATTCAAAATGGCTGAACAACTAGATATCTTGTTGTAATGTATCATAAAAAGATTGTCTTAATCAGTTAGCAATATGCTAAGCTAGTACACAAAGCTATGAAACGCATCCTGGACCAGGAAGGGAGCATGTGTGACTGCATTAAAACCTTCTCTGCACTTCCGACACTCACAATGCCCAAGCCCACTTTATTTTTGACTTTCCATGTACATTTTCACTCAGTGTCTGTCCTTGTTTACCTTTCCACCACAGTTAAAAATAGAGGTCGACCGATATGGGTTTTTCACTGGCCGATGCCGATATTTAGAAATCAGGGCAGCCGATGGCCGATATATGATGCCAATTTTTGATATATTTTTGATATATGATGCCTACATGTTTGGCTGATTTAATTTTTTAATTTTTCTTCATCTCATAAAAGTGAGTTTGAGTTAGGGATGGGCCGATAGATGATGCCATCGATGCCATGGCTGACAGACATCACGATGTTAAGCTGACATCGTGATGCCCCCCCCCCCTCTCTCTCCCGCAATCCGCCGCATCCCAATTCTGTGTTCGGAAAGGAAATGAAGTGTACTACGGAAACCCTAATGGGAATAAATAGCCTACGAGATGGAAGGATAAAAAAATGTTTCAATACTTTTTCTCGGAATTATATCGTTGGGTAAGTATAGGAGATTGTATATAAATTGCGAGCATCAGGGAGCTGCTATTGAAACCGCTTTCGATAGGCTCTCATTTTACTTTCACTTTTGAGATTCGCGATCACAAGGACTCTATACTATGGAGCGGCAGTACTTACTACACATTTGACAAGATTAGACGTTTGTCATTGGTGCTCAGGATCTGCAAATCATTCGCCATCGTCCTATCAGACATTTTTCCTTACTCTGTGTATGTGATAAGTGAACTTTCATGTACTGTAATGCAACAGGCTACCGCTAGCAAGCGGCTAACCTTTTAGTGGCTCCGTATAACGGTTTCACGCTTCAGGCACACACCTAACCCCCCCCTTACTCTAACCCTAGTTTGAGTAAATTATTATTGCAGGGTACAAGATGCTGATTAATTAAAAAATGCCAAAAATCGGCCAATCAATCGGCTGCCGATCAATCGGTCGACCTCTAGTTGAAAATAAAAAATTCTGTCATCATTTACTCATGTCATCATCTGTATGTCTTTCTTTATTTTGCAGAACACAAAATAAGATATTATGCAGAATGCTGGAAACCAACATTTTGGTTACCATTGACTTCCACAGTATTGACAACAACAAAAAAATCGGAAAATACCTTCTTTTATGCTCTAAAGAAGTAAGAATGTCATGCAGGTTTAGAGCAACATAAAGGTGAGTAAATTATGACAGAATTTTCTGTTTTTGGTCGATTCTTCGTTATCAGTGCCTTTGTCTTCATTGAATTCACATGAACTGTGCTTTTTTGTCACATTTTGTGCCAGTTTAAATTTTAATTAGGGTTGGTGGTAGCTTATTGGTTAATGATCTGGGCTGCTGACACAAAAATTTCAAAAATAGGTGACCCAGATGCCAGAGTTACTGCGATCACAATCCTGGTACTCATACATTGTGCATAATCAAGACCCCATACAACACACACACAAGCCTGCAAATTCCAGAGCTAAACAGGAAATGGAATCCAGCCCCACCAAACGATACAAACATAATTGAAATCTGGAGGTAATATATGTTAATATAAAATTTACATATACTATACTTGCTTTTGTAAAGTGTAATCAGGAAGAATATTCTGTCCTGACTTTAGAAACCCTGTTGCTTTATCCAATAATTAGCACATTAGAACAATTATTTTATGTACTTACTTTTATTTAATTACTTAATTTCCTAATACAGACAAATGTATATGGATGAGTTCAAATAAAACACCGTCTTCAGGCATGTGAGTGGTTTAGAAATACAGCACTGTATGTTTTATTTATTTATGTGTTAGGCTACTTTATGCATGTCTCTGTGTGTATGAGAATGCAGTAAGAGGGGTCTAGACTCTAGAGGGTTTGTTATGAATCATCAACAAACAAGAAATCATTTCATAGTGATGTCATACCATAATGCAGGGAAAATGTGATGTCATACAAATAGCATAGAGACAAACTGAGTAAAAATGTATGTTTGTGTTGTTAAACGATCATGAGTAGAATTTCTAAATCGTTTAAACGCATAATGCTAGGAATGGATTTAAGATACATTTACTATGCATCAATGGTAAAAAATACATTTAAAAGGCCCTACACATATCTAGGCAACAAAATATAATAGAAACCGTCATGTGGACCCCTTTTTCATGCCAAAACAACTACCCAGAATACTCTAGCAACATCCTAGAAACCATTAAGAATGCCTTATACTGAGAATACTGTCAGGCCAGTCATAATGTTGTGAATTTTTCATCTAGTTACAGACAGTAGTTTCAGCAAACAGCCATACACAAATACTGTAGCTTTACAAACACAGACTGAACACAATGCAGTCTCTATAAATGGAGTGTCTGCACTCCCTCCCAACATCATTGACCTAGGTGGACATTTAAAATGCGCCTGCCATTGTACTAGAATAGCCTAGAGAACCATTTTTCTGTTTGTTTCTCTTTTAAAAATTGCCTAGCTCACAATTTCTTAGTCTTCCATGCCCGCCCTCTTTCCGTCTCCAGGTATCATGGATGCCTGTTGAAGAGAATGATGTAATCAGGATGGGTGTGACCTGGTTGCCATAGCGACAGCCTCATCCAGCGCTGTTGTAACCGCGATTGAAGATAAAAACTGTCTGAAGTCTGTTTCATGGCAACCGGAGCCATGAAACCACAGCGGGGTTACCATATCAGCATTACTATGAAGCAGACGGACCACCTGCCACCCCTCATCCCAAAACAGCTGCCTCTCCCCTCTTCTCTTTGTCCCACCAGCGCAGGCTTCACGTAAAACGCAAAACCTAATACACGCTCAAATACACAGCATAAAATACACAGGAACAATACGGTGCTGTGAAATGAATACCATAAAATACAGTTTTTATACAGACAAACACGAAATCTGTACCCTGCCCTCTCCAGCTGCTCCAGTTGCACTCTTTCTTCCCTTTATCCATGTCTTCCCGTCCTCTGACGTTTCTCTCGCTGCTGTCGTCTTTCTCTTTTCCCTTTCGCAGATCTTATGTCTTCCCGAGACCCACTATCTCACACGTCCGAACAGCATGAATGGCCAGAAAAGAGAGAAGAGAGCAGAGGAGAGACAAGCTACCGCTACTTAGTGAGGAAACGGACAGACAGACGGAACGAGAGAAAGTGAGGGAGAGGCGCTGCTCTGCTGGATGAAACCGTAAACACTGCAGCCTCCACCGCAGAGAGCGGATCGTACCATATGCAACGCCCGGGGCGTGATGGGGGGGATTCAGATCACAGAGGCCCCACCCCATCTAACAAAGCTAATACATAAACATAAGCAAGGTCATGTGACCTTATTGGCACTGTTGTCGGCACAAAATGGGCGGAGTCTGCTGTATATATATATATATATCATCTTGCTTTTTTATTTTATTGCATTCAGACTTTAACAGAATAGCAGGCTAACATATTTGAAAATATATCCTTACACACTGAGTAACAAATATTTATTCAAAATTATAGAGAAAATTATAGTAAAATATTCTCATTGCAGAGAAACAAAAAGCAAAAGAATAAAGCAATATAATTAAATAAAAATAAATATTCTATGGGATATATATATATATATAGAGAGAGAGAGAGAGAGAGAGAGAGAAACAGCTCAATATTTTAATATTTAAATAAACATTCATGTTTCGACGCTTCACAGTTGTTTGTAAATTAATGTAGTAGTTTTATGTTGTTAACTAATCATAATGATGATGATGATGATTTTGCAACATAATATTTCTGAATAAATAAACCCACTGTCTGTTCTAAGATATTTCAACAGCAAGAGCCAACCCAGTAAATGCATGCGTACTTGTGCATGCTTTCATGCGTCGGTACGTGTGAGTAGGACTGGTATTCGATTATTTCAGTCTTGGCTTATTCATTTTCATCATCTTCTTCTGTTTCCCTCAGCATCTTCTCTCTAAGGGCTCACCACGGTAACAGCTTAAGCTCCCGCTCGCCCGTGTTACTATGGCAACAGGCTGATCTGTGCTGATCCAGATTGTCTCAGAAATGTGTGATGTAGAGCGTTGTTGTTTTAATGTTTTAATACCACGACATAAGAAACACCCGAACTGTTCACATGAAGATATACTTTATCACTACTGTGATCTGTTGGTAATGTTTTAATGATTTTTTTTCATTTATAAAAACCAAAAGCTGTGTCCATAAACCGCCGGTCTCTATCGCCCTCTGCAGGTGATCTACGGTAGCGCTACTGAAAAGGCGTTGACCTCTTTTTCTTACATTCTAGAACCTTCAGTTTCAATCACCAGACAATGAATGGAATATATGTCTGTTAAAATGCAATTCACAACATTAGACTTACATACAGCCTACCTGTCAGTTTATCTATAGCTGCTTGCAATTTTGTAATATTAGAAAATAATGAATAAAGGAAGCAAAATAGCAAATTAATTAATATAGCCTAGCTCACAATTTCTTAGTCTTCCATGCCCGCCCTCTTTCCGTCTCCAGGTATCATGGATGCCTGTTGAAGAGAATGATGTAATCAGGATGGGTGTGACCTGGTTGCCATAGCGACAGCCTCATCCAGCGCTGTTGTAACCGCGATTGAAGATAAAAACTGTCTGAAGTCTGTTTCATGGCAACCGGAGCCATGAAACCACAGCGGGGTTACCATATCAGCATTACTATGAAGCAGACGGACCACCTGCCACCCCTCATCCCAAAACAGCTGCCTCTCCCCTCTTCTCTTTGTCCCACCAGCGCAGGCTTCACGTAAAACGCAAAACCTAATACACGCTCAAATACACAGCATAAAATACACAGGAACAATACGGTGCTGTGAAATGAATACCATAAAATACAGTTTTTATACAGACAAACACGAAATCTGTACCCTGCCCTCTCCAGCTGCTCCAGTTGCACTCTTTCTTCCCTTTATCCATGTCTTCCCGTCCTCTGACGTTTCTCTCGCTGCTGTCGTCTTTCTCTTTTCCCTTTCGCAGATCTTATGTCTTCCCGAGACCCACTATCTCACACGTCCGAACAGCATGAATGGCCAGAAAAGAGAGAAGAGAGCAGAGGAGAGACAAGCTACCGCTACTTAGTGAGGAAACGGACAGACAGACGGAACGAGAGAAAGTGAGGGAGAGGCGCTGCTCTGCTGGATGAAACCGTAAACACTGCAGCCTCCACCGCAGAGAGCGGATCGTACCATATGCAACGCCCGGGGCGTGATGGGGGGGATTCAGATCACAGAGGCCCCACCCCATCTAACAAAGCTAATACATAAACATAAGCAAGGTCATGTGACCTTATTGGCACTGTTGTCGGCACAAAATGGGCGGAGTCTGCTGTATATATATATATATATCATCTTGCTTTTTTATTTTATTGCATTCAGACTTTAACAGAATAGCAGGCTAACATATTTGAAAATATATCCTTACACACTGAGTAACAAATATTTATTCAAAATTATAGAGAAAATTATAGTAAAATATTCTCATTGCAGAGAAACAAAAAGCAAAAGAATAAAGCAATATAATTAAATAAAAATAAATATTCTATGGGATATATATATATATATAGAGAGAGAGAGAGAGAGAGAGAGAGAAACAGCTCAATATTTTAATATTTAAATAAACATTCATGTTTCGACGCTTCACAGTTGTTTGTAAATTAATGTAGTAGTTTTATGTTGTTAACTAATCATAATGATGATGATGATGATTTTGCAACATAATATTTCTGAATAAATAAACCCACTGTCTGTTCTAAGATATTTCAACAGCAAGAGCCAACCCAGTAAATGCATGCGTACTTGTGCATGCTTTCATGCGTCGGTACGTGTGAGTAGGACTGGTATTCGATTATTTCAGTCTTGGCTTATTAATTTTCATCATCTTCTTCTGTTTCCCTCAGCATCTTCTCTCTAAGGGCTCACCACGGTAACAGCTTAAGCTCCCGCTCGCCCGTGTTACTATGGCAACAGGCTGATCTGTGCTGATCCAGATTGTCTCAGAAATGTGTGATGTAGAGCGTTGTTGTTTTAATGTTTTAATACCACGACATAAGAAACACCCGAACTGTTCACATGAAGATATACTTTATCACTACTGTGATCTGTTGGTAATGTTTTAATGATTTTTTTTCATTTATAAAAACCAAAAGCTGTGTCCATAAACCGCCGGTCTCTATCGCCCTCTGCAGGTGATCTACGGTAGCGCTACTGAAAAGGCGTTGACCTCTTTTTCTTACATTCTAGAACCTTCAGTTTCAATCACCAGACAATGAATGGAATATATGTCTGTTAAAATGCAATTCACAACATTAGACTTACATACAGCCTACCTGTCAGTTTATCTATAGCTGCTTGCAATTTTGTAATATTAGAAAATAATGAATAAAGGAAGCAAAATAGCAAATTAATTAATATATAATCAACTGCTGTTCCTTCAGAAAAATGAATAAAATCATTTCACAGTGCTTGAAGCATCATATCTGCACTGTCCCCATTTTAAAACAGAATTATATAAAAATACTGTTTACAACAAGAGAGTCTGCTTCTCTAGTGAGAACCACTTAATCCAAAACAGTTCATATGTTCAAATGTTAATTTCTCCCACAGCTGTCACAATTTCATGGCACTCAGGTTCACGTAAACACTGAAAGGTGGACTGACTTCAGAGATGAGCATGTTTAGAGCTGTGTTCTGGTTCTGGAGTCAACAGTTTCATTAACACAGCAGAATATCATCTCACTCCTGCTATGAATGTGCAAATAAAGAATTCCAGTACAGAAGATTTATTTTTAATGAGCAACATCAGTACTTTTCCATTTAAATGTTGTTTAAATGTGCAACCTTAACTTAAATCATAAAGGGTTTAAAAAATAATGACCTGCCCAATTTGAAAGATCTTCGATATCTTTTGGGTCAGTGTACACCATTACTTGAGCTTTTTTGCAGTTTCTGTGTTATTGTGAAGTTATGTAAATAAGCCACAGTGCAGTTGTTTAAACCCACCACTAGAGGGAGATTATCCCCTTAATTCAGCCTCAATCGACCCCGAATAGAGTGGATCTGTCTGTGGCTGTGTGCCTTGTGAGTCAAATGACTTCACAAGCAGCATGAAGGTACTTCACAATGAAACTGATTTCATACCAGCTTTCAAGGGACCATGATGTCATGTTTAATTATCTAAAATAAATTCAAGTGAGCTTTAGTCATAAAAAAGCATTTAATGACTAAAATGTGCATTTATTGCTAGAAATTTTTACATTTATGAATTAATTTACTCCAAATCATATGCATCGAATCATAAATCTATGCTGCTTTCAAAATAATAACAGATGAAGGCATCTTAGTAGACAGGATGTTGCACGAAAAGTTGGATGTTCTTTAATGCCTTACATAAAGGCTGTTTTTTTGTGCTTTCAGACACAGTCAGTGTCTCTCAAGACTCTCCACCATTGAATCAAAGTAGTCCTTGCAACATAAGCATAAACTTTTATGGAAAACACCAGCTGTGACAATAATCTCCTCAGCACTACATCCTCTGAGCATTGTAGAATTATGAAGTGGCATGACTACACGTTCAAAGAACAGATGATAAAGAATGAGATCAGTGAGCTGGATTACAAAGGAAATCCTGGATACTCATGATTTAAATGAATATTTTGGGTTCAATACAATAAAAAATAAGGTTTGCTTTGATAACAAATTACAGAAATGGTCTCTTATGCTGTAAATCATACAGCGTTTCTGATTGATTCAGACTATAACTTGTTGTTTTGAAATACAAGTGTCATTCATTTTGGGGGTCAGGCTATACACTATCTGTGCCATACTGTATGTGTTTGATTCACTAAAAAGAGACGGCTCATAAGAGTCATTTGTTTGTGAATCTGAACTAGTACACAACCCAACAGAAATACATTTCTTGCCATTATTTTGTGGCTCGTGTTTTTTATTTCTTCACATTCAAAACAGACTGCAAACTCATATTCAACACCCATGTGAAATATGACTTTTGCCTTTTGTCTGGCATGACAAAAAAAAGCACTCAAAAGATCATGCTAATTAGATAATACTATTAATACATAAATTCTGAATGATCTACATTGAGTAAACTACTGATTATTAAGTTAACTTGTTTTGCGTTAAAGCTGCTATGATCATAGCATCTATTTAAAATAGCGTTTGTTTTGAATATGCTTTGAGATGCCATTTGGTGATAAACAGGAGATGAGCTGGTACTCCCACACCATCACTTCATCAGTTCATGTCACTCACCACCTCTCATCAAAGCTGTCAGGCAGTGGATGTTCTCTGCATCACAGCACTAATGTTAGCTGGGTTCCAAACCTGTAATCATCTAGAGCAGTGGCTCTCAACCTTTTTGACTCCCCTTTGTCCAACACAATATTCCAAAGTCCCCTATGGCTATTAGAGATATTTCCTCTGACATTTTGCTTGTTGCCACTGGGAATGTTAATATATTAAGTTAATTAAACATAATTTATTTTGTGATTCTATAAGATTCAAGATTCTGATTCTGTGTGTTTTTCAATAGAAATAATAGTTATTAAGGGGGAAAAGAAATATGTCAGTTTACATCTGAATTTGTGTGTGTGTGTGTGTGTGTATTTTCAGCATTTTAATTAAGTTTAATTGGAAGTTTGCTGAGCCCTGGTTGAGAACCACTGCTCTAGTCCTGAACACTCTGGCTGTTGCACTAAAAACAGACTTGCTTACAAATCTATGTTAGGATTTAAAATTAATTTTGTGTACCGTCTAATTGAAAAAAAGTTACAGTCCATAAATATTTCTTACATAAAACTGTATTATCTATTAATTTCATCACTGTGTTATTTAAAAAAAAAAATGTTTTTATGACAGTAATTTTACCTGTCACTAAATGCAAAGTAGAGCCAAAGTGATTTTCCCCTTGAATTTTCATTTTGGTGGCTTAATATGAGGAAAAACTCACATAAATGTTCCCAAAAGAAATACCTTAGGCATCCTGGATAAACTTCTAAGGGTAAATAGTTTTTACAATTTGATTTAAACAATCATGTTCTAGTTCTTCCATTTAATTTACTCCCCAAAGGCAGTTTGACTCACATTAATGAGCAAGTTTCTCTTATAATGCAAACACTTTCTAAAACTGTTTATTAGTATTTACATACTATTTTATTACTTATTAATATTTTTATTTTTTTATTTTTATATTTTCACTTTTCATATTAATTTTAGTTTAAGTTTTAAGTGTCCTTTTTATATATATTTTTCTAATTAACTTAAGTTAACATTTTTCATCTAATATTTAAATTTTCTTTTATTTCCACTTTATTTCAATTAACAAAAATGCTTTTTAATTACTTTCAGTTTTAGTTAAAAATAATGTTGCTTGTAGGAAGAATAACAGCAATTCCTCTTACCTTTCTGTCTGTTGATGCTTTGAAGGAACAAGAACAGATCAGCCTCTTTCTCTGTAGTGGAACTCACAATACTGCTTTTGCTTTTATTCTCCTTCTCCTGACTGGAATGCTGCTCCGGAGTCGCTGTAAACGTTCCCATTACTGCAGGCCTGGGTTTGGTGGACCAGCTGTCCTCTGGTTGTGGCTTGGGCTTCTCAACAGGTGCTGCTTTCTCTTTTTCCTTCTCTTTTTCTTTCTCTGTTTCTTTCAAGGTGCTAGCTGGGGGGTCGATGAAGGGAGAGGCTGTGGCGCAGGAAGTCGTAATGGGCTTAGAAGATGTGACGCCTGTGGTCAGGGGAGAAGATATTTCAGGAGGTTTTGGGGCGGAATATTCCTGCTCCCTCTTGGGACTCTCCTCAGAAGCTGATTCGATTAGCAGGTCGCTGTCAAGTTCCGCCTCCCTTTCCTCTCTTAGCAGACTGTAGATTGGTGGATTGCTGGATTGACCAAAGCCCCCCTTGGTACCCCCAGACAAGTCAAATGGGTTACTAGCACTGACCTTGTTGGTTTGTGGCTTGTCAAATGGGTTACTAGCATTATCAGTGGCAGATGTGTAGCTGGTCTGCTCAAACGGGTTGCTTACTTGGCTGAATCCGCCTTTTACGGGCGGGGTCTTAGATGTCAGGTCATATATTGGCGAATCAGATTCTTCGGTCACTTGCTCAATTTCTGAATCTCCAGACTCATCTCCACTGCCTTGAAGGTCTTGAGCCCATGGGGACGAGGGTTTGGCTGAACTCTTGATGTCCTTGGCTTCAGGAAGACTGGGATGAGAGCTGATGCCACTGGAATCTTGAGTGGAGCTCACAGACTTAATTCCTGCAGGCTGGAACAGCACATCAGATGGAGACTCTCGACCTGGAAAAGAGGAAAGTAATGGAAATGTCAGAACTGTAAAAAGCCTAAAATATGAGAGAAAGATTATAACATATAATTCTTAATTATGCACTCAAATAAATAGCAACATTTTAAATGATTTAAATGATTAGGTATTAGTGGCAAGACAATAAGATCAAGACTATGGATCAGTATTTTTCTGCCTGTAATAATCAGTTTACTTAACTAAATAAAATATAAATATTTATATAAATAAATATTTGTCTATTAGTTGGTATTAAAAGCAAGACAATAACCCTACGGATGTGTGTTTTTTCTGTCTGTCTGTCTGTCTGTCTGTCTGTCTATCCATCTACTTGAAAATAGAAGGCATTCTGAATTCAGTTCTGAATGGTGCAGCAAGTGCATCACAAGTGGGAGGGATCTACCTGTAGGGGAGTGGTTAGGGGAGTGGTTAGCTGAGGAGGCTGCACTATCATCCTCTGGTTCTGACAGTGTTACTATGGGAAGACCCTGCTGACCGAAACTGAGCATGCTCTCTCTCTCGGACATGCCCCCTTGTGGAGACACTTTCACTGGCTGGGACTCTGTTGTAACCGTGATCTTTACAGGACTGGCACTCTGTGGCGTTTCCATCCTATGGTAAGATCGGTAATCTGCCATCTCTTCATCTGAAGGATCCTCCACGTACGGAAATGCGTGCTGCCCACCGGCTGATCCCGGACTCTTCACCCCTGTATCTTCAGATCCAAGAGGACTCTTTTCCAAATAGCGACCCAGATCGAAGGGGTCATGGCTGGATTCCTTTTCGTGAATCTTAGGCTTGAAATCCTGAATGTCATCTTCATCTTCTTCATCGTCTTCGTCATCTCCATAGCCAGACATGGGAGGCTGCTGCTTGTTCTTGGTATTGCCCACACTACCAAAATCACAGAGGTCATCCCCCATGTCCATGTAGCTGTAATGGTCAGTCTTGTGTGAACCCTGCAGGGTCGTCTGATGGTCTGAGGGGTCACCTGGGGTCATGCCGATGCCGGAGTCGGTCCCAGTGGGAGCAGGTGGAGAGCGGTTGCCCTCAGTGGAGAAGAGAGAGGCGCCATCATTGAAAGGATTGGAGGAGGATTTTGAGGAAAGGAGAGAGGTGTACAGATCACCCTCTCCTGATGATGACTTCATAAACATGTCAGACAGTGAGTCACCTAGAGAGAGAGAGAGAGAGAGAGAGAGAGAGAGAGAGAGAGAAAGAGAGAGAGAGAGAGAGAGAGAAAGAGAGATAAGTAATGAAAATCAATGGGTGAAAAAATATGAAAACAGAAAACTGGTTATTCTTTTTTTTTTTTGTAATAAAGATTGCAAGTAAAAATGATTTTCATGGTGTTTGTTTTCATTATTGGTTCTTGAATGTGTGTATTTCTGTGCTGATGCACACAAAACACCATACTAAAATAATATTGTTTGTTCATTTGATAATGTGCATTCAAAGATACAAATTCAGAAATTCAGAGCTTATTTGTAGTAAGTACCTATTCAGATCTAAATTACGTTCCAATATTATTTTCTCTTTACATGTTACCTTTAGGATCCATTTTTCGAAAATACAATGTATCCTTCCACTGTTATGCGGATGACACTCAGATCTATCTTCCAAACATGAACATTATCGATAATTTACTGGCCTGTCTACAAGACATCAAAGCCTGGATGGCTGCAAACTTTTTGAAATTAAATGATGATAAAACTGAGGTCATTGTGATTGGCCCTAGAAATCAGTAAGTGGCTTTAGGATTTTAAAACTCCTGTAGTCTGAGCCCGTCTTTAGTACAAAAATCCAAACTGATCACACTTGTGACATCGCTAGTCATTCTGTCAATCAAAACTGATCTCATGCTTTCATTACAATTATACATGTTTTCAACCAACATAATCATTGTTTATTATAAAACATAAGATTATTGTAATAAATATTGAGAACATTTGATTTAATCACCAAAACACAACAGTGTGATCTTCTTTCAATTTAGTACTTTTAACAATCAGTTCATTGAAGAGCAAACAATGCAAGGTACATGTTTCAAATTACCTTTGTTGCTGAAATATTTACAGTAATACAGGCAATAATTGTCATGTTACAAAATACACTTACATGACCTAACTTGCATAACTCACATAAAATCCATGTTTGTAAAAATATTTATCCTGTGAGTTATTGTATCAAAAGGTGTGATGAAGGTGTGACATGGCCATAAGGTTTTGTGCTAGTTTACTGTCAATGCAGTAAATGTCCTCACTGTGCCATATGACTGAATCTATGCTGTAGCTGAAATTTTCAGATGAAAGGTGAGTTATGTGCAGTCTTTACCATGGTAATGCCTCTATATACAGTATCACATGGCATAATGTAATGTAAAATGCTGTATTTGATGCCATCTCTTTATCTTCTGATAAATCTCTAATCAATTCATCTCCCTTGTATCCTGCAGTATGTTTACAAATTGCAAAACACAGTTTTATAAATAAGGACGTCCTCATAGGGAGGTTTTTGGTGACTTTGTCAGGTTTTGCTCACTTCCAATTTGTCCCCAAAATATGGTTAAGTAGGAACACACACACACACACACACACAAACAAAACTAACCCTACTCCTTTAACATTATGAATCAGGTTTTGCTCACTTCCAATTTGTCCCCAAAATATGGTTAAGTAGGAACACACACACACACACACAAACAAAACTAACCCTACTCCTTTAACATTATGACAATTATGGCTTTACTCTGTTCTGTTGTGATGTCCAAGGAGCACAAAATGCTGCTGCCAGAATGCTCAAGTCAGCCAAGATATTTGAATCAGTTACACTGCTTTTAAAATCGCTGAAATGGTTGCCTCTTCGATATAGAATTAACTATAAGATCCTGTTTCTCGTTTTCAAGACGCTACATAATTTTGCCCCTTCTTATATTTCTAATGTTACCATTTTATAATCCTTCTAGATCTTTGAGATCCGAAAATCTAAATATTCTCTGTGTTGTCAGAACAAAATACAAACAACAGAGCTTTTTCTTGTGTTGGACCTAAACTTTGGAATGATCTCCCTCTTTCCATTAGGTCAGTAAAGTCACTACTGAAATTTAAGGCCATTTTAAAAGCACATCTGTCAAAGCCTTTTTGGGCATCTTCATGAGTCTATGACTCTGTGCGTTGTTCTCTGTACTCCTTTTTATTTTGTGGTTGTATGTTATTTACAGTATGTGTTTGTGTCCATGCGATTGTGAATACTTTGGGCAGCAGCTGTTGCATTAAAAGAAAGAATGGATGGGTTAATTATAATTTAATATAATTTTTAGTTTAAAGTTTATTTGCATTTATTCTGTAGAATTCACTAATGGCAATAATACATAAAATATGTTAGAAGATTATATAACACTAGTTTTAGAGTAATTTAGAGTATATTTGGGCATCTGCACTCACAAATGTGATAATAATAGACAAAGACACAGTCCTACACAGAGAAAGACACAAAGTAATCAAGCTGAACAAGAATCTATGCAGAGAATCAACATGAAAGTCGATTCTTTTTCCAGACGTGATGTAAATCTGATTCCCACTGGACTGAGAGGAAAAGCAGATTAGGAAGTTTGATCATGTAGTGACATTCAGACCGGTTGGGTACGGTGAACACTACACAGCCCTCTGAGACACAGTTGGAAACATCTGCTCGGTCTCTGTGAAATCAGTTGAGTCTTAAGAGGATTAATGAAGGTTGGACAAGGAAGCCTGTGACTGCTACATCTCCAATAACACATGCACATCAGCCTCTGCTAAAATTTACGGTAACATCGTAATGGATCAATGACCAAATGCATTTTGGGGAAATGAATGATGTGATTCCAAAACCTATCATGGCATCTTGCCGTCTACAGCTTATACAGACAGCTGTCTTCTAAGGCAGCATAGCAGTGTTGTTATTGTTGACTAAAATAAAACTAAACATATTACAAATCGTCTTTGGTAATTGAAATAAAGCTGAAATAAAATATAAATATTAGATGAAAAACATAAACAATTTAAATGACCATTAGAAATGCTGCCTTGTGACAAAGTGAATTAAAAACTAAGTGAATTAAAAATAAATAGCTAAATAGAAATATTTTAAAAAACAAAACAAAGCAAACACACATAAAATAATCAGATCATAAACTAAAATTCAAATGAAAACCAAAAATATAAAAATAATTGGCATTGCCATTAGTATGTTGCTAACGACCCAATACTAAAATATAAAAATATATCGCACATACAAATATTGGGAAAAACAGTCAGACCAAACAGTTTCATAAAAAGATCCTTTTCAGTATTACATTTATTATCAATATTTATCAGGCTTCCTCCACCAACTTTAATAGATTTTTTTACACTGAAAAGTGCATTAAAGAGTTGCCTTCTCCATTCTTGTTGGAGTACTAAATGTGTGAATATCAGAAAAATGTGTATGTCTTGCCAACACCAAACAGTGACTGCCCGTTTTTCAGCAACTCTGAGTCTGGTATTTTTCATATTAATTTCTGCCATAGATATTTTCTTCAATACAGAATTCTAAGCTACAGACCAAAATGGCCACAAGTTAAAAAGTTATTTGACCAAGACAAAATTTGTTTTATGGGTGTGGCTGAATTCGGTATAGCATCCTAAATTTACCATTTACAATATCTTTATATAGTAAGAATAGTATGATACTCTGAATTCAGCCAGTGACTCGATCACGTTATTTGCAATGCTTGCTGGGAGTAGGCGGACACTGCTGAGCTCTTTTGGCAAGACTCACATTTCCATGGTAACAGTGACTTCTCTGATTGTTGGAGGATTATGGGTAGTGTAGTTCTTTGCCAGAAATTAAGGGGATAGTAAGCTAAAAAAAAATGAAATTTACTGACCCTGCATGACTTTCTTTCTTCTGTGGAATAGAAGAGATATTGTGAAAAATGACTGTGTTTTGTTGTCCATACAAAGAAATATGGACTAATTGGGGTCCAATGTTGTTTGGACTTCTTTTGTGTTCTGTAGAATAAATAAAGTCATACAGGTTCAAAATGGCCACAAGTTAAAAAGTTATTTGACCAAGACAAAATTTGTTTTATGGGTGTGGCTGAATTCGGTATAGCATCCTAAATTTACCATTTACAATATCTTTATATAGTAAGAATAGTATGATACTCTGAATTCAGCCAGTGACTCGATCACGTTATTTGCAATGCTTGCTGGGAGTAGGCGGACACTGCTGAGCTCTTTTGGCAAGACTCACATTTCCATGGTAACAGTGACTTCTCTGATTGTTGGAGGATTATGGGTAGTGTAGTTCTTTGTCAGAAATTAAGGGGATAGTAAGCTAAAAAAAAATTTACTGACCCTGAAAATTTCCTAATTTACTGACCCTGCATGACTTTCTTTCTTCTATGGAATAGAAGAGATATTGTGAAAAATGACTGTGTTTTGTTGTCCATACAAAGAAATATGGACTAATTGGGGTCCAATGTTGTTTGGACTTCTTTTGTGTTCTGTAGAATAAATAAAGTCATACAGGTTTAGAATGACATGAGGGTAAGTAAATGATAGATTTTCTAGTTATGATAGAAAAAAACAACATTATTTTAGAATTAAGCTGAAGTCACGCTGACTTGTCTTCCACCATTTTACAACCTCAAAATTCTAAGTAGGTCTGTCTGGAAAGGTTTATACAATCAATTTCTCTACAGAGGCCCCTAGTGTTGTGCTCTATTCGAGTGGTCCTTGCATGCTGACCGCCTTTGGCTGAAAGTGACAGAAGGAACGGTCTTTTCACATACACCCAGCACTGTTTGTTGATCTCACTCGGCCTCTCTCTCTCATGCCCGAGTGACTTTGTGAATGCAGACAGACAGTACGCACCAGCATTCCTCCTCGTCTAGGCCTTTCCCTTCAGCATATTAGACAGGCAGACAGAGAGAGAGACAACTGGGGAGAGAGAGACAGTCAGAAGTGGATTATGGTGGACATATTGACATGTGGGTGTGATGTTACTGATGGTACGATCAGAGTTACAGGATTTCTGTTGTGTTGAGCTGCTCACCACGTGGACAGATCTTTTTCCAGCCCGTCTTTTTATTAAAAAGTCGTGAGCTGACTGGCTTGGCTACTGTAAAAAGACGGCTCACTCTTACTCAGCCTATAAATAGACCTCCCTCTGTTTATTTAAAAAGAGAGAATGCTAAAGACTGAGCCAACTACAGCCCAAACCGACATTGTATGAAAGACAGGAAGAGAGAGAGAGAGAGAGAGGGAGAGGAAAGGAAGAAACAAGAACCTTACCATAACCAGAGTGTGAAAGACAGAGAGAAAGACTCTTTGTGTGAGTGCATTTGAATGCATTTAAGAGAATATTCGTATTTGGGCTTGTGTCCATGAGAGGAGGAAAGACTTTGTGTGTTTTTGTGTATGTGCAAGTGTGTGTGTGTGTGTGTATTACAGCTAACCAGTGCACGGGGGAGCTGAGGGATTTCAGCCCCCGGCTCATGAATATTTGAGCATGTGAGAGAGACTGTGCATGGGCGTATGTGTGCATGCAGTTTCCCCATAGCTAATAATAGCACTCTGAGCCATAATGGTGGCTCAATCAGCCTCTTAATGGACCAAGGAGCACCTGCAGAAGCAAAAACTGACAATTAGCAACAGGAAAAAGCCATGAAAGCGAGCTGCGATGGTTTTCGTATGAAAGTTTGAAAGTATGTCACTGTATTTCACCTTATGTATTTTACATGCTATGTGCATGATAGGCTGTAGTCACCGTCTCCACTCTGAAAGGGTTTCTATAGATACATCACTACTTTATCTGTCACATTGATCCATAGAAACACTAAAAGCACATTAAACGCTGCAGCATGTGGTACAATTAAAGTACCACTGTGAGTGCTTGGATGTCTGCCTCTGAACCTCCGATCATGTACACTTCCTTCTTGATAAGATAGTTCTATGTTTTATTATTGTCCGGTACTAAATCCACATTATTGTCTGAGGTTTAGGAATCAGGCTAACGCCAGACCATCTCATCTAATAAACTCACTGTTATTTTTTGTTACGGTCAGTGAGGATTCAGTTTAGCAGCTCAGAAATACTGAGAAAGAAAGAGTTCACGGGAAAAAAGAGAAAAACTCTAGCTTTACGATGCAGGATATTCATTTCTTGATCAGATGTTGTTCATAGCATCAAAACAGCTACTGCTTCAAATGTTGAAGCAACATCATTTATGGCAATAACACAAACTTTACCCAACATAAATGTTGACATCCCGAACTAATACGAGTCTTTTCTTCAACTCCTCTTTGTTTTAATAATCACACTATACACAAGAAAACTCTAATATACTTTCTAATATACTCATCTCTAAAAAAGTTTAAGGCACACTCAGTCATTTTTATGCATTAGCACTGGCCAATATGGTCATGTTTGACATGTAAGCAGCAATACTTTTGTTACCGATGGTTGTAAAGAAATGTGCAGTTCACAGTCAGCCAAAATTAATTTATTCAGTATGCAAATGTGTCCACTAACAGGCGTTTACCAAGACAACATGAGCACTATTTGGCTGGTCATGTGATCTCAACATGGTGGCCCCCCTGAGATGGTGCTCCATGTAAAATAGATTAGGCTACTGATGTTACTGGAGTCGTCATTTCAGTGGATATCATTTTCAAGTGCTACTCATTTATTTCTTCTTAAAACTTTAAATAAAAAAAAATAATACTAAGTGCACTTTTAAGTGCACTCAGCAAACAAGATATAACTGACCAGATTACAGTTAGTTTATATTAAAATACTAACATTAATGTGAATTCGAATGTCTTTTAAAAAGCTTAATATACTACAGCTGGTAGAATCAGGAGGGCTGACAACACACTCTCAATGCAATTTGTAATTATTTAATGTTTTCTTAATTCGTATGCTTGCTTACGCCTCACTGACAGGTCAGGTATGGGGTAGACCTTTTCCTTACAAAAAAAACGTTTGCCATTGTGTAAAAGAGTTACATTTTCTCATTAGACTGGGTTGAGTCTGACTGTGAATTTGAAGGTTGTGCTGATGACCTGTCATAATGAGAAGTGTTAATAGCCTCGCTGTGCTACATGAAGAGGTTTATTAGAGGGGTGGACAATGCCCAATTATTGAGCCATGCCCTGTGATTTAGAACAGTGAGACAGGCCAAGGAGAAAGAGGGCAGTGAGACAGGCTGAGCACAAAGACAAAGAAATTATGATTACATTATTGTGGCTTTATGAACACACATCATGATCCTAAGAGTTCTCTCATCATGATTGCTCAACTCTAAAACCATTAGAGAGTAACAGAAGAATGTTTTGTTTGTTTTATTGTGTGTGTCGTTTGTTTGATCATGTTGTTTGAACTACCATAGTTGCCTGGAGCACTGTG
Source organism: Sinocyclocheilus rhinocerous (assembly GCF_001515625.1). NCBI lineage: Eukaryota > Metazoa > Chordata > Actinopteri > Cypriniformes > Cyprinidae > Sinocyclocheilus > Sinocyclocheilus rhinocerous. The sequence continues at coordinate 1,015,359 of NW_015643185.1, read as the reverse complement.
CGTCTGTGTATGCAGAGACATCCAGGCACTGTCACACCCATGGCCTGGTCTGTCTCTCTTCATCTCCAATTCATCATCATCATCAGCTTTTGCTTCTTCTTTTATCGCCGGCACGGATGTCGCCGCTAAACACACACAATGCGTAATTATAAAAAGCCCAAATTTACCTGTAGATGCAGTTTCCATGGCAACGCCGCTTCCTTCAAAGGGATGGAATTGTTGCTTGGGCGCGTGCAGGTCGTCCCGCATCTCGTCGAAACGGGGCCCTGCGCTCCCAAACATCCCGTTCTTCTCCTCCTCCTCCTCGAACCATTTCCCATCCAAACCCGGCCCCTCGCTCGAATTGGCGGACATGCTTACAGTAATCGCACGCAGGGGGTTTGTTTCGAAGCTAGAACGATTCTGTGAGATCGCAGAAGAAATTCAAAGATGTGACGCTTAATATGGCCGAGCCTGACCGATGCTTCCCGTCTCGCAGCAGCGGAGCCAGTGGGCTCGATGTGTTTGGTTCAGTGTCTCGGAGCTGACGTCACTGTATCTGTGCGGCTCGCGGTTGGCACGGATTTAGGACGGAGAGCGACATCCCGGGTTAGAGGACTGTCCGTGTGTGCGCGCGCCTCCACCCCACGGGCGTGGTTCATGCTACCTCACAGTACACATAACACGTACGCCACATTTAAGCTTTTTTAAATAGACTTCAGCGCAAATTACAAAAATACATTCAGCGATGAAGGAAACAGTCTTAACATGACTTTTTCCTCGTTGTTGCAGCCTGAAATGACTAAATTTGCAGGAGTTGTTTGCAGAAACAGTGTTTTTGACTAAATTGATTAGTCATTAAATTATTTTATATGATTTCCGACTTATTTAAATATTTTATATTTTATAGGAGCTGTTTGTCAATATTTATACTCTGCCCAGTTTATTGGTTTAATTTAAATTAATAATATTTTAGCATAAATGGGATAAAATTGGTTGAATTTGGATTATTTTTATTTTATCTTATTTCTTCAGAATTGTGAAGATTAGTTTGTCTTTTTCTATATGCTACACTTACCCTTGGCTAGCATTGTTGCGTTGTATTCTGAGGTGTGTTTTCTGTGTTCTCCGTTTGTTTTAATTTCCAATTTTAATTTGTGTTGGAAATCATTATTAAGATGTTGTTTATTTTCCTTCTTTATTATATGTAAATAAAAGTTTTTCTTTTGTATAAATCATTTTAAAAAGTGTAGACTAATTAAAGGATTTTGTTTTGTGAAATTTAAAATAAAAATATTTAAACACGGAATAATTCTAAAGTCGCTATATAGAAGCTTCCATTTAAACCTCGTTCAATAATGCACATTGCCTTGAAACTCACATATGATATAGTAGCCAGTGGGCTCGATGTGTTTGGTTCAGTGTCTCGGAGCTGACGTCACTGTATCTGTGCGGCTCGCGGTTGGCACGGATTTAGGACGGAGAGCGACATCCCGGGTTAGAGGACTGTCCGTGTGTGCGCGCGCCTCCACCCCACGGGCGTGGTTCATGCTACCTCACAGTACACATAACACGTACGCCACATTTAAGCTTTTTTAAATAGACTTCAGCGCAAATTACAAAAATACATTCAGCGATGAAGGAAACAGTCTTAACATGACTTTTTCCTCGTTGTTGCAGCCTGAAATGACTAAATTTGCAGGAGTTGTTTTATATTTTATAGGAGCTGTTTGTCAATATTTATACTCTGCCCAGTTTATTTGTTTAATTTAAATTAATAATATTTTAGCATAAATGGGATAAAATTGGTTGAATTTGGATTATTTTTATTTTATCTTATTTCTTCAGAATTGTGAAGATTAGTTTGTCTTTTTCTATATGCTACACTTACCCTTGGCTAGCATTGTTGCGTTGTATTCTGAGGTGTGTTTTCTGTGTTCTCCGTTTGTTTTAATTTCCAATTTTAATTTGTGTTGGAAATCATTATTAAGATGTTGTTTATTTTCCTTCTTTATTATATGTAAATAAAAGTTTTTAAATCATTTTAATCATTTTAAAAAGTGTAGACTAATTAAAGGATTTTGTTTTGTGAAATTTAAAATAAAACACGGAATAAACGGAATAATTCTAAAGTCGCTATATAGAAGCTTCCATTTAAACCTCGTTCAATAATGCACATTGCCTTGAAACTCACATATGATATAGTTTTACGGGTGGATGATCCGGTGTTTTAGCACCATCTGCTGGCGGACAACAACACATTCCAACAGGGCTTCCTTAGCACCGACGCGACGAGCCACGCTTCCTTAGCAACGGCCTGATGTAAACATTGCAGTTAGCAAAATAAAAAGGAGAATCATAAGTGCGGCTCGGTACTGGAGTATTGATATGTTTTCACTGTTGAAAGGTATGTTTACACTTAACAGGCATCACGCAGCTGTTGAACTTTATGGTGGAGAGTAGGTAAACTGATTTGTTGTAGTGGTAAATCATGGAGTGTGAAGGAATTTGACTTGGTCACCTGCTGGGCTCAGGACTAGTATACAGTTGGACATACACAAACAGGTGAGGAGTTTCTAGTGCAAATACGCATTAGTAAAAATGAGTAAAAATTAGAAATGTATATTTTGTGAGATACATTTTTATAATATACGTAAAAGGTGTTTGCAGCATTGCAGCAGTTTGAATGTGTTTTTGTAGTTGTTCAGTATTAACTAGGATAGAAATGTAGATACATTTTATTATTATGTTTAGTAGCTACAGTTGTAGTAATTTTTAGTAAAGAATTAGTGACTATGTTTTATTTTTTTGAAGCCCATAAGCCTTCAAAAATACTGTTTTTAAGGGGATCATGACACAGAATGAAAAGCAGAGACTAACTGGAGACGAAGAAATTATAAAAGAGCTGGTGAGTTTTGTTGGGGTTTTTTTTTTTTTAGTTCAAATAAATGAACTTAATGTGCAATTTGCCTTTGTGTGGTTTTCTAATCTAAGCCACATGTGCTGGTCTGTGCTGAAGTGTCTTTGGATTGTTTATTTCCTCAGTGTGTGTCTAATGGACTTTGCTATGAGAAGGTGTGTCAGGAGGGGTGTGGTGAAATGGTTCTGGAGATGTTTTTCTCTGGTTTCCCTCGCATGGTGGGCCTCTCTCTCTTTCCCAGACTGTCCAGTCTCACTATTATAGGCCAGAGCATCAGCTCAATCCATGGTCTGGAGTATTGCCCACTCCTCAAAGAATTATGGGTAGTGGAGTGCAAACTGAATGTAAGTTACTGAAAAGATTTGGAATGTTTCTAGTTTAACTTTCTAAAAATGTTTCTTTTGCAATTTTAGAGAGAATGTCAATTTAAAAATCTTGCAATTTTGCCAAGATTGTTCATTTTAAATGCTTATTTTCTTTAACCGATTTACTCTAATTAAGATGAAAATCAGCAAATAAATCTAGTATATTTTGATCTGTTTGGTATTGTTTGTGTGTTGTAGGAAATCTGTGGCCTACATAACTGTGTGCATCTGCGGAAATTATTTCTGTACGACAACAACATCCAGCAGATCACAAATCTAGAGATGTTGGTCGACCTTCACATTCTGTGGCTTAATAAGAACCAGATCTCTGACATACAGGTATAGCCTATGTTTATGTCTGGAGATACTGTACATGAAATTTTTAATTATATTATTTTTTGTGTCTATACAGTACCACTATTTTACACCTTGTTTTACAGGGATTGAATTCACTTGTAAGCCTTAAGGAGTTGAATCTTGCTGATAATGCTATTGAGACTCTTGGTAGGTCCACTGTAAAACACCACATTTTTGCCATTGTAGCATTTAATTTTTGTACTATAATATTATAATATACATAGACATTTAAATCTGTTACTAGATACTCTAATATTTAACATGTTTTTTTCTAAGGTCATAGTTTGGATCCCAACATCAATCTCCAAAATCTAAACCTCTCAGGGAACAAAATCAGTTCCTTCAAGGTATGAGAAATATACCATTATTTGACCTGCTATTTTGATAACTGTATCATAGCAGAGTAATTTATTTTCATGAATAAGGCATGAATTGTATAGAATTGAATTGAATTTATTAGTATTTTCTAAGGCACGCAGCCCTAAAATTGCTTATACTTAATTCAGTTTTTAATACCTTACCTTAAAGGTACAGTCACATTTACCATTGCTCAGCGAAATTTTCGACATTATTTTACTTATAAATTGAAAACCTCATTATAAAAACCCATAGGGAAATGACAAATTAGTCTTCCAGTATTTGGTGTCACGGCTGCAGCTCCTGGACCTTTATCGTCTCCAATATTTTGCAAAAATTTTGCTAATGTGTCTGCAACTTACGTATTAAACTTTGGGACATACCTATGTTTTTGCTGCGCACATGAATGATGCCTAAAATCATGTTTTCTCTTATTAGATTGTGGATTGCCCTTTGTGTAGAGCCCATTTTGTTTGTTTGTTTGTGTCCGAGATTACTAGGTAATAATTTCTTTCTGGCCTTCACACCGTTATTACTGCAGGCCTGTATCTACATGTCATTATTGCATCCGCCCTCTCCTGCTCACTATAGACCTGATTACTGTTATTTCTGTGCATGCTCTATATTTTCTCAACTCCCCAGAGACCTGATCATTTCAGGAATTGCACGATTCAGGTTTTTGCTTTTCACTTCTTATCATTATTGTAATGTGGCATCTCTGTCCAAATAGTTTTCATCTGTCTCTCTTTTTTCGAAAGGAAAAAGAGATACTTTTTCAATAACAAGAATAAATATTTTCATTTTCAAGTGGTGTGGCTCCTGAATGGGGTGCACATCTCTAAATGGGGGCCTTTGTTATTTTGTGTGAGTCGAGTGATTGAAAGCTCCTCTGTCTCGCTTCGGCTCTTTGTATCTGACGGTCCTTCACTTCTCTTTCTGTCTAACACACACAGTTTCATGACACTGATAGGTGTTTGTATGGTGCTTTTTGTGCTGTTCATCTGTGGGCTTCAGGCTCATATGTGAGGTTCTTTTCTCTAATGGGAAACTAATGCACTTCCATTTAATGTCGCAGCAAAATGTTTCATTTGTGTAGGTGGAAGTTATTTCCTGATGTTCCAAAAATAACAAAATATTAAAATCATAATATCAATAACAAACAGTATTTATAGCATAAATGAATATACCATAGATACCACAATCATTGCAGATTTTTTTTTTGCAAAAAGTGAATTCATATTCCTGAATAGTCCTGATCCCTGAAAGAAAACAACTGTATGTAAAATCTGTTTTCCTTATAGGACCTGACCCATCTGGCTCAGCTGCCCCGACTAAGACACCTGAGTCTGAAGGACCCTCAGTCCATTCCAAACCCACTGTGTCTGCTCTATAATTACTACATACACGTCCTATATCACATGCCACACCTGCAACGCCTGGACACATATGACATTTCCAGCAAACATCTCAAAGACACTGCAGAGGTGAGAGAATGTCTATTTCAACTGAGAGTCTGTCTTTTGTGTTTAAGAATGATGGGAACATGTGGTTGTGCATCAGTCTACAGTGCTGAAGAAAATGATGTATTACACCATGCGGGAACGTTGTGCGCTAAGACAGTTTGATGACCTTAAAGCCAAGCTCAGGCAGCAGAGGAGAGACCAGATACAACTACCAGAGGAGAGAATACGAGTGCTAACACATGTGTTTAGAAATGTGAGTATATACAGGATGCACACAGGGTTTTTTTTGCCACAATGGTGGTATATTTAGAGTATCACTTTTTTCCTAAATCCATTCCTAACATATTTAGTAGGAATGCACCCATATAAAATTTCTGATATTGATAAGCTTAAAATTATTGTTGTTATAGCCGATAACTGATAAATGGCTGACTTTAAAATAATGTAAAATTATATATATATATATATATATGTGTGTGTGTGTGTGTGTGTGAAATAAATAATGTGTTAAAATATAATAAAAAATTATTTTTAATAAAATAAAAATAAAACACTGCAAACTAAAGCCAGTTGTTTTAAATTAGAAATGAATTTAGCCATCACAGCATTATAATGTACAATATAAAAAAGAAATTTGCTAAATATTACATTTGACAGTGTTATTAAATTATTGTTGTTGTTTTTTTTTAAAGACGAACTTTACGTGATCATTAGATATTGGAAAGAACTATATGTAAAATAGAGGAAATTAGCATGCACTCTTAAATATCCATTTAAAAAAAAAATGTAATACTGGATGATAGCCAGTATGGTACTGATATCCCTCATTTTCAGAAATAATAATAATAAAAATATTATTATTAAATTAAGTCATCCTCAAATTTGTCCCCAAACTACAGTTTGTTTGTACCCTAAAATACACTGACCCTCTGTGAGCAGATGGAATGTGAGCTGTCCCATGTACAGTCTGCTGGTAAGGGAGATCCTGAAGACTTGACCTCTGACCTTCATAATGACCACAGCCATGAGCAGAGACTGCAGCACAAACTGAATGCTCTTAAAGACCGACTGAAGTTCTGGAAGCGGCACCTGGAGGAGTGAGTGTGAATTTTATATAAACCTTTTTTTATTTTATATACATTTTATGTAAACCTGTGTGCGTGATTATTGTCAGGTCTTACATTTCTTTGTTTTGTTTTGTTTTTTTCACAGGGTAGAAGCATGTCACCAACATAATGTGGCCTTGGCCTCAGATAGAAGGGATATTACAGTGCACTTTTTGCTGTTGGAGCTGGAAACCGTGGGGAGCATTCGCTTTGAGGAGGGAAACACTGGCGAACCTTGGTACTACATGTATGCATGCAAGATCAGTTGTACAGAACACAACATGCAGGATTACTGATCTGTACTGTTCTCCGCTTCCTCTCTCAGGTTCACGTCATGTTACGATCTCTTGCTGTCTCGTTTCTGTGCGTGGGATTATAAACCTCACCACGTCACTGGCATTAAAATCAATCGAATCATCCGTATCCATAACCGAGCCCTGCGGCAACGCTTCCAGGACAAAGTACACTCTCTGCTATGCAGACAGGAACCTTCACCCTACTCACAGTGAGTCAGCCAGATGCTCACTGTGTCTCTTTAAGAAAAAAAATGGCTGATTCAAAATAGATACTGTTTGATAGTCTTACTTTTATATTCATGAATCAATAATCCATATTCATAGTTCATATAAATGTTTAAGATCATGAGATGTGTGTGTGTGTGTGTGTGTGTGTGTGTGCGTGTGTGTGACAGGAATTATAAACGCTGCATGGAGTATCTGTTCTACGTGCCCGATCCAGAACATTCCTGTGAAAGGGATGAGATACTACAAATCCTAGAAAATGGTTTTAAAACCGCTAATGCATATAAGGTACACAACCCATCAAAGCCCGATGAGGACTGGTTATGAATTTCTGCTGTTTTTAAATGGATCCATCATCTTGAACATGGATGTGTGTTTCTTTCCTTCAGGCGTTAGGCAGAGAGAGAGCCGTCCACCTCTCTAACAGTGTGAGTGTGTCTGATAGACTGCGAATGACATTTATGCAGAAGAAGAGTTGCTCGACATCAGGAAGTAGCCCTGTGGACCGTCTTCCCTTCAGACATGGTCTGAATTCACTCAGAACCTTTAAATTAGATTAATTTGAAGGTGCTGTCTGTCATTTCTGTGCTACTACTGGCACCAAAAAATATTACAAAAATAAAAGTTTGGGGTCAGTAAGATCTTTTACACTTAAAAAAAAAATCTCTTATGCTTAAAATACAGTATGATCAAAAATACAGTAAAAACAGTAATGTGAAATATTATTTAATATTATTATTTAAAATAACTTTTCTATTAAAATATTTTTTTTAATGTAATTTATTCCTGTGATGGCAAAGCTGAATTTTTAGCAGTCATTACTCCAGTCTTCAGTATCACATGATCCTGCAGAAATACTAATATGATGATGTGGTGCTCAAGAAACATTTCTTATTATTATCAATGATGAAAACGTTCTTGATATTTTTTAAAGATTTTTTTTATGAATACAAAGCACAAAAGAACAGCATTTACTTGAAACAGATATCCTGTGTAACCTTATAAATCAATTTAATGCGTCCATGCTGAATTAAAATTATAATTTTCTCTTTTAAAAAAATGCTGCCCCTAAACTGAGCAGTAATGTACATACATTATGAATATCTCAATAATGTCAATGATATTTAAAAGTGTTTTGCTTTCATGCGTTTGTGTATTGTGTATATATATATTGTGTATATTGTGTATTGTTTTAGGTCAATTGATCATTTCTAAAGTGTTCCTGGGCCGCAGTGCTGCAGCAAAGGAGGGTCTCCTAATAGACTGTGATCATTACCCTAAAGCAAACTCTGTCTACCTCAGTACCTGCTCTAAAGAGCAAAAGCACACAGCACAAACAGCCCCTGGTGAGTTGGAATATGTGAACCCATCAGAGAAAAATGTCTTCAGGGCAGTGGTGATCAAAGCAGCAATGTGTGTGTATATGTGTGTTTTTGTTCGTCAGACTTGCTGGGTCCCTCCAGCCTGCCGGACAGCTGTGACTGTAGACAGCAGCAGAAACTGTGGTACATGTTTGACCATGAAATGGTCCTGCCAGAGTACCTTGTAGACTTTGAATATGTAACAAAGGTATATGTGTTTAACAGTATACACTCACACATTTACACCATCCTGTTAATTTCATACCAGAAAATAGTAATCAAACCATCTTTACCTTATGGCATCTTTCTCTAGGACACATCCCAGCCCTCTCCAGACTTCCCGTCCAGTTTTCATACATCCCCCGCTGATGCCCCATCTGTGTCTCTTGCTGAGCTGGACCTGGATGAGGAGGCATTAAAAATGGAACCCATCCTGAAGCCTCACCCCAAGCTGCTCAGTCTAGATGAGAAATCCATACTGACAGTGGCCAGAGCAAACGTCCTCAGTCAGATCACAGTGAGACTTACAATACCTAACACACACGAACCCGTATCTCTGTAGTATGTAAGTCAGTTAGTGAGATTGTGATCATTTCATTGACGTATTTCCTGTCATACAGGTGCTGAATCTACATGGCAACAGTCTGAATAAACTGCTTGAGATTTCTCGACTCACGGCTCTAAAGCATCTGACCCTCAGCTTCAATGAGTTCACTCATTTGGACGATATTTCACACATGGTGATGAGATCATTCTATTCATTCATAATTCCTTCTTATTCCATCTTCTCAATATGACATCATTACTAACCTTTAAAGGCAGCATGACAAAATTGTCAAAAGTCAAAACTGACCCTATATAATGCACATTATTGGTCTTCATTCACTCTAAAATTAATTTTTAGTTGATGTCACTAAGTTCCTTTATTTTTAACCACCTGTCATAAAAGCACTTTTGATGATATAACAAATTAAATGAAGTCCTATCATTGAATATGAAGTTGTGACTTGTGACTGTCTTTGTCTTTGTCTCTCAATGTCCCTCTATTTTTCTCTTAATCCTTTAGCCAAACCTGGAGTATCTGGATGTTAGTTTTAACCATATTTCCTCTCTGGAGGGTCTGCGTGGACTTGGTCGACTCATAGAACTGGATCTTCGCTGGAATCAATTGACCCGAATCAGGGATGACATGAACATTTTGCGTAAACGCACACCAGCCCTGCTCCGACTGGACACACGGCACAATCCTTGGCACAGGGTACAAGTCACCTTACATGACTGAGCTTCATATTAGACTGTATAAAACATAAAGCATCATGACCAAATGAAGATTGAGCAAGTTGATATCTGTTCAGAGTCAGTGAGATAAAAAAAATAAAAATAAATGTTTTAATTTATATTCAGCAAAGATGCTATAAATTGTTTAAAAGTGACAGTAAAGACAATTATGTTACAAAAGATTTCTATTTCAAATAAGATAAAAAAATCTTAAAAATATGTTTCATGGTTTCCACAAAAATATTAAGCAACTCAACCGGTTCACTTGTGTGTGTTGCAGAACGAGTGTGTGCGTATGGTGGTTCTTGGTCGGTTGAAGACTCTCACTCATTTGGATGATGTTTTAGTGATGGAGGAGGAAGCAGGTGCTGCTATTCAAGTGGCTGCCCAATCTAGAATCAACCAGGTATTAATATTCTGGACATTATACTCAATGTTAACGTTTGTGTCCACATTTAACCTGGAACTTGTGTGTGTGTGTGTGCAGGCATCTCTGATGACCCACTCTCGGACTGACAGTGAACGTCCCCGCAGTCTGAGTTTGCTCTCTTCTGCTCACCTGCTCACACAGATCAGCCCATCTCCATGGAAACACTCACAAGAGCTTGAGTTAGGCTGGACCACCAAAGTATGACAAATAAACTCACATTCTCTTACACATTTGAAAGGGTTAATTCACTCACCCTTATGTAATTTCTTTGTTTGTTCTGTGAAACACGAAGATATATTATAGAATGATCAAAGGCCTCTTTATTAAAATTGATTACATTTTTAGATTTGAGACATTTATTCTGTTTTTTTTTAATGACCATTTTTGAACCTCAACAGCTCAACTTCCCATTAAGTTCCATTATGTGTTAAAGAGCACTCTAGACATTCTGCAATGTATCTTCCTTTGTGTTTAGCAGAAGAAAGAAAGTCATAAACATTGGGTGAGTAACTTTGTTTCCATCCAAAGTTGCAAATTTATACATTTGCGACTAAAGCGTTGTTTCCGTATTTCCTGTCATACAGGTGCTGAATCTACATGGCAACAGTCTGAATAAACTGCTTGAGATTTCTCGACTCACGGCTCTAAAGCATCTGACCCTCAGCTTCAATGAGTTCACTCATTTGGACGATATTTCACACATGGTGATGAGATCATTCTATTCATTCATAATTCCTTCTTATTCCATCTTCTCAATATGACATCATTACTAACCTTTAAAGGCAGCATGACAAAATTGTCAAAAGTCAAAACTGACCCTATATAATGCACATTATTGGTCTTCATTCACTCTAAAATTAATTTTTAGTTGATGTCACTAAGTTCCTTTATTTTTAACCACCTGTCATAAAAGCACTTTTGATGATATAACAAATTAAATGAAGTCCTATCATTGAATATGAAGTTGTGACTTGTGACTGTCTTTGTCTTTGTCTCTCAATGTCCCTCTATTTTTCTCTTAATCCTTTAGCCAAACCTGGAGTATCTGGATGTTAGTTTTAACCATATTTCCTCTCTGGAGGGTCTGCGTGGACTTGGTCGACTCATAGAACTGGATCTTCGCTGGAATCAATTGACCCGAATCAGGGATGACATGAACATTTTGCGTAAACGCACACCAGCCCTGCTCCGACTGGACACACGGCACAATCCTTGGCACAGGGTACAAGTCACCTTACATGACTGAGCTTCATATTAGACTGTATAAAACATAAAGCATCATGACCAAATGAAGATTGAGCAAGTTGATATCTGTTCAGAGTCAGTGAGATAAAAAAAATAAAAATAAATGTTTTAATTTATATTCAGCAAAGATGCTATAAATTGTTTAAAAGTGACAGTAAAGACAATTATGTTACAAAAGATTTCTATTTCAAATAAGATAAAAAAATCTTAAAAATATGTTTCATGGTTTCCACAAAAATATTAAGCAACTCAACCGGTTCACTTGTGTGTGTTGCAGAACGAGTGTGTGCGTATGGTGGTTCTTGGTCGGTTGAAGACTCTCACTCATTTGGATGATGTTTTAGTGATGGAGGAGGAAGCAGGTGCTGCTATTCAAGTGGCTGCCCAATCTAGAATCAACCAGGTATTAATATTCTGGACATTATACTCAATGTTAACGTTTGTGTCCACATTTAACCTGGAACTTGTGTGTGTGTGTGTGCAGGCATCTCTGATGACCCACTCTCGGACTGACAGTGAACGTCCCCGCAGTCTGAGTTTGCTCTCTTCTGCTCACCTGCTCACACAGATCAGCCCATCTCCATGGAAACACTCACAAGAGCTTGAGTTAGGCTGGACCACCAAAGTATGACAAATAAACTCACATTCTCTTACACATTTGAAAGGGTTAATTCACTCACCCTTATGTAATTTCTTTGTTTGTTCTGTGAAACACGAAGATATATTATAGAATGATCAAAGGCCTCTTTATTAAAATTGATTACATTTTTAGATTTGAGACATTTATTCTGTTTTTTTTTAATGACCATTTTTGAACCTCAACAGCTCAACTTCCCATTAAGTTCCATTATGTGTTAAAGAGCACTCTAGACATTCTGCAATGTATCTTCCTTTGTGTTTAGCAGAAGAAAGAAAGTCATAAACATTGGGTGAGTAACTTTGTTTCCATCCAAAGTTGCAAATTTAACTTGTGCGCAAAATTACAATATCATGTAAAACATTTGCGACTAAAGCGTTGTTTCCATCCCATGTGTTCAAGAGAATAAAATGGTCACTTTCTGGGAAACTAGTGCAAAGAATCAAAAATAAAAATGAAGGTTGCTGCAACTGGGGAAGCCTGTGGCTCCTTTTTCCTACATAATAAATGACGAAACACAAGAAACATGATAACAAACGCTGTCATATTAACGTGCATTCGGATGCCTGAGTTTTGAGACAGTCGTGAGACAGTTGTGAGAGCCACAACCAAATCGTTTTGATGACAGGTATTTCAAAATTATTAAAACAACATTTGAGATTTTATGCGATGAGATTGGTGCACTACTTCAGTTATCCAAGCACATGATCTGTAGACGAAAAGTCATGCAATTTTTTTGATTTGCATTAAGGAATTCATTTGTTAAATGTGTTTCCATCATAGTTTATTCGCATGTCTTCTTATCAGAAAAAAATTATATGACTCAATTGAGCGCATATGTTTTTATGTGCATCTTGGCATTTCCATCCAGCATTTTTTTTTGTGATATATCCCAAAATTTGCATAAAAATAGGTGGATGGAAACATAGCTAATGATGACATAATATAATTTCTTGGTAGAGCCGTATCTTTAACCTATATATTTTGTCCTTTGCCCTGCGGGGTCAGATCACCGCACTGAATCTTGATGGCCAGCGGTTGACCTGGCTCAGTAATCTTGACCGACTGGTGAATCTACGCTGGGCTTCATTTGACAATAATGAATTAACCCGAATTGAGGGTCTGGAATACTGCCCCCTACTGGAGGAACTTTCTCTTAATAACAACAGTATCACCAGACTGGAAGGTAGTGCTCTGTCTCTCCCTCTCTCACTCTTTTTTTCCAGTATCTTTACTGTATCAGTTTAATATAAAACCAGGGATAAAGCGGTGTAATAGAACCTTCATTAGTTCATCACACTGTTTTTTCTGTGTTCATAGCTGCTCTTTGTTTGGTGTGTGGCAGGTTTGTGTGCTACGCATCGTCTGACTCGTCTGAGCATTAACAGCAACCACCTACAGTGTTTAGACGGGGATGTTTTGGACCAGCTACCCAACCTTCACTTCCTGTCTGTCGAGAACAACATCATCTCCTCTCTTCATGGACTTCAAAGGTCACGGTCCTTATTTGAGCTGTATGTCGGCAACAATGACATCAGCACCACCCGAGACATATACCACTTAAAGGTGAGGAGATTTTATAGATCTGAATATCATTTTGTGCAAATAATGATTTTTTAAGCATTCATTCAAAGTACCTGGACATGAGAATACATGTAATGTGCTGTAGTGGAATGTTGAATTGAATAAAGTGTGGTGGTGATGAAGTGTCTTTTACTCTCAGGCACTGTCTAGTTTAATTATTCTGGATCTATACGGGAATCCCCTAGTAAACAAACTCGAGAACTACAGGATCTACATGGTTTTCCATCTGCCTTCACTCAAAGCACTGGATGGAGTAGCCGTGGTAAATATAACTGATGCTTCTGTATGTATAGTTTTTGTTTTCATATGTACACTACCATTCACAAATTTTGAACGAAATTAGTACATTTATTCAGCTAGGATGTATTAAATTAATCAAAAGTGACAGTAAAGCCATTTATTATGTTACAAAAATATTTTTTTAAAATGCTGATCTTTTAAACTTTCTACTCATCAATGAATCCTAAAAAAAATGTATCACGGTTTCCACAAAACTATTAAGCAGGACAGCTGTTTTCAAAATTTATAATAATAGGAAATGTTTCTTGAGCACCAAATCAGCATATTAGAGTGTTTTCTGAAGGATCATGTGACACTGAGGACTGGAGTAATGGATGCTGAAAATTCAGCTTTTCAATTACAGAAATAAATAACATTTTAAAATACATTAAAATGCAAAACCGTTATTTTAAATTGTAATAATATTTCACGGTATCATTATACAGTATTTTTGATTAAATAAATGCAGCCTTGATGAGCATAAGACAAAAACATTTAAAAACTCTTATCAACCCAAACTTTTAAAGGTAGTGTTTGTATACTTTAACACCCTTTAAATGAATATTTCATCAAATACATGAACATCCTGTCATCATTTACTGACCCTCATGTCATTTCAGACCCATATGATTTTCTTTCTTCTGTTGAAAACAAAATAAGACATTTTGCAGAATGTCTAAGCTGCTCTTTTCTATGCAATGAAAGTAAAAGGGAATGGAGACTGTCATGAGGTTGACTGTTGCCGGAATTTTAATTTTTGTGTGAACCATTTGGGTGATTTAAGGTAAAAAAAAAAAAAACACACACACAAATGTGTCCGTGCTCTTTAGGAAACGTGTGAATCAGAAACTGCTAAAGACGTGTTTGGAGGGCGGCTCAATGCAGATATGGTGGCTGAGAAGCTGGGCCATACCAACTACAGAGACCTGTCAGAGCTCAACCTGCAGTCCAGCTCAGTCAGGTTCACATGAACTCTTTCTACAATCCTACAGTCAAAATTAAACCAACACAACAGAACTGGATATGTTGCTTCACACTTTATGATTTCTGTTTTCCTGTGTGTCTTAGGATGGTGGATCTTGCTCCTGCTGATTTGTTCAGTAATTTACGCAGTATTAATCTAGAACGCAATAACCTCACCTCATTCAGCGGTCTCATCTTCCTGCCCAACATTAAGGTATTTATATGTTTATGACAGAATGTAAATACAACACTTATGTCACACACACACACACCCACACAACATCTCTCTCATAATCTATTGTGATATACTGTAGTTCGTTCAACCACAAGAGAGCATCATCACAATTACATATAAGAGATTCCCAGACAGCAGTGACTGTGTTTATAAGCAGAGAAGGACTCACAGCTTCAGAGGCTGCTAAGTTTTGGGAGTGACTGCCACGTTTATTAACAAAGTGTCTATACCGCATACAGTATTAATGCAGTAAACTGTACTTTTCTGAATGACACACACACCTCTACATGTGCCTCTCATTTGTTTCTTCTCACTTTCTTTCAAAATGTTCTTCTCCTCCCTTCCTTCACTTTGTTTGTAGGGAGGGACCAACTGATAATCTGGAGCCTCTGATGTCCAGTTTGGAGGTTTTGCATTTAGGTTATAATGGTATATCCAACCTGATCAATCTACAGATCAGCCGACTGACTAACCTCAGAGCACTGTTCCTACAAGGTATGTACAACCTCTCTTGTAGAGCTATTCATCACTGTCTGCAAACATATCCTCAATGAAATATACAGAAAATATTTCAAATAAATGCTGTTCATTTGAATGTTGTATTCATTAAAGAATCCTGAAAAAACTGTAACCCTTTTCACAAAAATATCAAGCAGCACAACTGTTTTCAACACTGATAATATTATAAAATGTTTCTTGAGCAGCAAATCAGCATATTAGAATGATTTCTGAATGATTTTGTGACACTGAAGACTGGAGTAATGGATGCTGAAAAATCAGCTTTGCATCACAGGAATAAATTACATTTTAAAATATATTACAATAAAAAAGTTATTTTAAATTGTAATAATATTTCCCAATATTACTGTTTTTGATCAAATAAATGCAGCCTGGGTGAAAATAAGAGACTTCTTTCAAAAACATAAAAAAATCTTACTGAACACAAACATTTGAACAATGGTGTATATACTGTATATTCTTTAATGAGATCTTCTCTAAGCGCCTTCTCTCTTTCCGTAAGGGAATGATATCAGTCAGGTAGATGGACTGGATGGTTTGCGGAGACTGCGTGAGTTGGTTCTGGATCGAAATCGAATTAAATCTTTGAGTGAGAACTCATTCTGTGGACAGAGAGTTCTGCTGGATTTGCACTTGGCAGAGAATCGCATCCGTGAACTGAACCACCTTCTGCCTCTCACTGAGCTCCGGAGACTGTTCTTAGACATGAACAAAATACAGGTACACAATAACACCTACACAAAATACACAACAACCTACCTAAAATACAGGTACACAGTAAACATGTACACAAAGTTTCATCCTTGACTGTAAAGCTCCACTAAGGAAAAAAACTGTGACTTTTCCAAGCTTCTTGTGGGAAACAGACTATAATTTGTTATATGCTGGAAAAAGCTGCAAACTATCAGTTTAATTTATAATTTAACTTAACATTTGGTATTTGAGTCATGAGTCAAACAGTTTGGTTCACATTCATTAGTTAGACAGGATGGTCTGTCAGATATAGTTAATCTTATGATAGGTATACTTTGCCATATAA
Organism: Sinocyclocheilus rhinocerous; assembly: GCF_001515625.1. Taxonomy (NCBI): domain Eukaryota; kingdom Metazoa; phylum Chordata; class Actinopteri; order Cypriniformes; family Cyprinidae; genus Sinocyclocheilus; species Sinocyclocheilus rhinocerous. The sequence goes on along the minus strand of NW_015643185.1, from coordinate 998,721 downwards.
TTTAAGTGTTGTAGGTTAGAGTTACACATGATTTTATTAGCAGCATAGTATCTACCAAGAAACTTAGAAACAATGTTACTCTAAACCCAGATGAGTGTGTGTGTGCAAGTTTGAGTGCTTGAGGCTTGCTTTCATTATTCACTTCTCCATTCTCATCTGTATGTGTGTAGCTGCAGTTTTACTGTAATTACTAAATTACAGTAATTCAGTCACTTAGTGTGTTTGTATTAGTGTTGTGGCCCTGTGAGAGCTCTGCCTTTTGCCTGCCCCTGAATATAAAGTAATTACAGACAGCCATTACTGCACCAGCACTGTAGCACAAGGGGACAATTAAGCAGTATTTACATTGATTGAAGGTCAGAGGTGTGTGTGTGTGTGTGTGTGTTCTTGAGACTCACTGATCTTTTTTGATTTACCTCCTCATTCCTTTATCTCTGTGGAAATCATGACATGTTAACAAAAACCTTTAATTTGATGTTTCTTGTGTCCTGCGCATTTCCTAATCCTATTTTTTTTTCATTGTTTATTCTCCTCCTCATATGCCTGTTTATTTAAATCTTTTTAAAATCTAGTTTAAAAATGCATGTTCCACATTCTTAGAAATGTAATTTTTGAATTAATGTTGGTTTTATACATTAAAGAACAAAAAGATTTAATGACAAATAAAATACTAATTACTAAAATACTAAAATACTAAGTGGTGTAACCATCAAGCAAAAAGTAATAAAAGATGTCCACATATTTCAAAATAAACCAATATATCAAATTTAATAAATATAAAAGGTTTACATTCATCATTATATGAATGATGAATATAGTGACATAATGACTGTGCATTATTCCATTTGACTTTCTCTAAAATTCACAGGATTTATATATTGTTACAAAAGATTTCTATTTCGAATAAATGCTTTCTTTTTAATATTCATTTCATCAAACAATACTGAAAATAAAAGTATCATGGTTTCCAGAAAATGATTAGGTAGCACAACTTTTTTCAACATTTATAATATTATGAAATGTTTCTTCACCAAAGATTGAAATAATGGCTGCTAAAAATTCAGCTTTGTCATCACAAGAATAAATTACATTTTAAAATGTATTAAAATAGTGAACAATTAAATTGTTATAATATTTCAGAATATTAATGTTTTTACTGTATTTTAGATCTAATAAATGCAGCCTTAGTGAGCGCAAGATACTTACTTCAAAAACAATACAAAAAATCCTACTACCCAAACTTTTGTGTATATAAAAATTATATATATAAAAGCATATAATAGTCAATGTGTTTCTTTTTTGTAAGTGTCTAGATGCGTTATATGTATATCAAAGTGTATTTATGGCCTAATGTGTCTTTTGTTTATGTTACAGGACATTTTAGAGTTGGAGAAATTGGAGGTGCTTCCTTCTCTCATAGAACTGTCTGTAATGGGCAACCCAGTGAGTCTCACACACACACACACACACACACACACACACACACACAAGATGAAGAGATTTCAAACTGAACTCTTGGCTGAACTGCAAACTAACCATGATTACAGACAAATCCTTACACACACACACACACACAGTATAACACATCATGGCTTCTCTGGTTCTGAATAAATACAGTATGTTCTGTCCTCTTTAACTGACTGAATATCCTTTTAATTAGACATATTCTGCACTACGACATACCAAGCGTGTGTGTTGCAGGTGGCACGGCGATCTCTGCACAGGCCAGCAGTGGTACTGCATTTGTCTACACTGCAGGTTCTGGATGGCATGACAGTCACCCTGGAAGAAAGAACTAGAGCAGAGCTTTTAAATAATGAAGCACAGGTAGCTCATGCTAACTATCCAGATCGAATGAACAGATCAGATAAAATTATATTGCAGAGACAATTACCTTGTGCATGTGTGTAGGGTTCTAGTTCAGGTGGTGAAATGACTTTACCCGGTTTGGTACCATTGGTGGCCCGACCAGCTCCTTTAAGAGGTACAGGCATACACACTCTCTTACCTGATCAGCAAGAAGACACACATGATACCAGCAGATGTACGTATACATACAGTACAGACACACACCAAATGTGTATATTAAACATAAATGCACATCATGTACAATTTTCATGTGTGTTTTTAGATAAGAAGCAGAAGACTGTTGTCTCTCTCTTGCGTGGAGTTCAGAGTTACATCAACTTCAGGCAGATAAGAGGATCTTCCAGCCACTACATGACAGCGCTGCAGCAGACCGGATATAGAGTTCTCTCCACTTTCCCTAACACTGATCCTCAGACCAGGTTTGTACACACACACACACACACACATATATTCACATACAGTATAGATCTTAATGTGATGTTGAAGCGTAAGAGGGTGTATTAACCCTCATGTTGTGTTTTTTGTCATTTGACCTGGAAAGGATTTTCTTTTCCTGAAAATGCTAATTAATATTAAATTAATATTAAATCAAAATTAAATCATTTTGGAACTGATTGGTCCTAGGCCTCATTGATCTGAGCTTATGCACCTCATATTTTAAGTGAATATTGTCAAAATTATCCAAAAATAATGCTTTTTCACTCAAAAACTGAGATGCATAAGCTCCAATCAATGAGGCCTATGACCAGGCAGTTCCAAAAAGAAACACAAAACGATTGAATCCAAGGTTTGGTGATAATATAGCATAATTTACAGTTTTTTACATAATTTACAAGCAATTTTTAAATGGTTGGACATTTTTGACTGGGATTTTCAGCACAGCACAAGGGGTAATCTTGATATTCTCCACAGGTACCAGTGTCACAGTGTACCCAGACCTCCTCCTCCTCCTCCTCCTCTGTAACACAGAGTCATAGACACACTGTGTGTGTCATGTATTTTAGCTTTGGTCTTGCGTGTTGTTGTTCATCTTTGGATTTTAAATAGGACTTAAATTGACAATTTGTTTATTTATTTGGAATTGTGTCAATATCAAAGATATTAAATGTATTTTTTCTATTCAAGTCTATTCAACTATTCAAGAGCGGTGTCCTTTATCTTAAGTCATTGTACATGTAACATTTTCACTCTCCGTGAGGTTTGGTTTTATTTTATTTTTATTTTTTAATGTATTTGATAGTTATGAAGTCATTTCAAATATAAAAGTTCATGAAAAAACATTTGTCAAAAACATTTTTCTTGAAAACTGTAGTTGCAAAACTTGTCCATTGAGGGGTCCCAGAGGGCTGGTTTGGTTTTTAACTGATTCTTAGCCTCAGTGGAACTGGTTGGAACATAGTAGCACATATAAAATATTACAGTACTAAAAAAATACAATTGTAATATTTGAGAATCAGAATCAGAAAGAGCTTTATTGCCAAGTATTTTTGCACATACAAGGAATTTATTTTGGTGACAGAAGCTTCCGGTACACAGAGACATCAACAACACACAGATAATAAAAAATAAAGATATGTGAATAAAATATGCATATGTATATATATATAAATAAACAAAAATAGACAAAAAATGTATGTACAGGTGTGCTATATAGATGAAATAGAATAGAATACAATAGAATAATTACCAATGTTACTTTAATAATAATTATTATTATTTATTTGTTTATTATTATTATCCTAAACATACAATCTACTTGTACACAAGCATAATCATTTATATTATTTATATTATTATTTTATAATATAAAACAATCTGTATACTTGTACACAAGCATAATAGTACATTTATATTATTAGTATTAATATTATTCTATAGAGAATAATAGGAATTATTAGTTTTGTTGTTGTTGTTATTTTATGGTATAATACAATCTGTACATAATTGTACACAAGCATAATAATAATAATAATAATCTTATTTTGTATAGAATAATGTCATTTGTACTTGATCACTGATGAAAACCATTTCCTGCTAATTTATAATACTCACACATACATACTATCAACTATTGCCAGCTTTGAACTTTTGTGTCTGTTTTTCTTTTAATGACAAACTCATCTCACACAGTTCAGAGTTTTGCCATCAACTTTTCTCTAAGAAATAAAAGCCCACTCTGGGATGGAACAGTTCTCGTTACAGCTATGGCAAACAGTGATTTGTGTCAGTCTGTGACACTGAAAAGAGAGCAGAGGTTTTAGACTGATGTGTTTATTTTCAGTGGGCTGTATTATGAGGGCAGTTAAGCAGCACAGCTGAAAAACCAATGTCTGGAGAAATTCAAAGGAAATTACTCGCATAATGTGTTCAGAAAAACCTGTTATCACAGCTCAAGGTAATTCTCTTCCTGTTTTCCTCTGGAGCATAATGGTGGGGGGTTGCAAAAGAAGAGAGACACAGAGAGGGAACCAAATCTGACAGAATAAAATTAAAATGTGGAGAAAATGAGAAAGGAAGGCCAGAGTGAATGCTGTTGAATTTAATGGAGGACCTGCTGTGGAAATAACACAGAGCACAGTGTGTTGTCCAAGCACTGTTTAAAGGAATACAGAGATACGTCTGAGCAGCAGGAACATTCCTCTTGATCGCTTGATGTGTCTTTTGCTATTGGTCTCATGCAGGGATGTGTGTCAGACTTGCCAATAGTTAATTATTAAATTAATTAATTTTAGCTCACTTTTCCATATGCTTCTAAATTGTTTCTTTGACATAAGTATTTTCAAATGCTTTCTTCTTTGCCCTAAACATTGTACATTTTTCAAATCTTCTACTTTTCCTATACTAGCAGATGTGTAGATATAAACTGTTGCTGGAGTGTGACCTCCTAGTGATTCATTTAATTTTGCCAAACAAACAAATAAATAAATGTTAGTTGCTTTGAGAAATCCAGTGTCTGATTTGATTTGGTTTATATTATCCTTTACCCATGTCTAATTATAGCCTACTAGATAAATAACCAATAGAAAAAAGTTGGAAATCATATTAGTTACTTTTCTTTTATCATAATCTTTACATTTATGTGAGAATGGGGTTAATTTAATTAATTTCACTGCCTTGATTTAAATGTTATTTTTGCTGCAAGTTCTAAAATGATCAAGACATATTAAAAGTGTTTTTTCGTTTTTTTATTTAAATGTTTAATTAAATTGATAATTAAATAGTTAATATTCTTTCCATTGTGCAAATAATCAAATCTAAATGCCACAGCTTGAGCATATTTTGCAATAGTAACGTTAATACCTATTTAAATTACAACACATGCATATTATTTTTTCCAAAGGTAGCCTAATGCATAGCAAGAATAACCTTCTTAATAGTTATGCCAACATACCATTTGCAGTTTTGATATTTTATATTTCCATGGCTAATTCTGTGAGGAACAATAGATGTAACGTTAGATCAACACACCGCCCTTCAGGCCGTGTTGCCTAACTGCAGCATCAGCAGAAGCGATGATGGATAACGGGTTCGTTTTATCGCGACACAAACCCTCTACCCACCCTTCCAGCACCTCTCCGGCCGTTCTCATTTAAAGGTATGTGATGTTTAAAAAAAGAAAAGGGTGTTTCTATTTAATTTTTTTGCCATGTGGAAAAATAAACCGCCTTCTAAGCCCAAACACGAGCTGCTAACGCTAGCCGCGCTAACCAGTTAATAGCCGCTTTCTCGCCTCTCTTTTTTATCGGCTGTTTGGAGGAAACCAAGACGATATTATAATGTAATATGATATACGAGCTTTGTGTTTGGTTATTGTAATGGTCTGTAAACCTGTTGTCACGTTCATGTTTGTCTCTTGTTGTCATAGCTGCAGTGTTAGCATGTGAACAGATCACAGGATACAAATCAACAAGACTGCATTAAAAACTTAAATCTGAGGATTATAGCCACAAATCAAAAGCTAAGAGCACATAATTCACAGGATAAACCCGCGAAGTCGCTGGTTGACTCACACATTTCCTCCTGTGTTTATGCTGTATGTTTATTTTGGAAATAATAATCTCTGCTTATTTTGCTCGGGTAACATCAACAAACAGGTAAATTGGGAATCAAATGTAAAAATAGGTTGTTGTTTTTACCTGGTGAATATGTCAAAAAAATTGTAACTGATACCAACTAGGTACTTCCCCAATTGATTTATCACAAGACATTTTTTATTTTTTTTTATTTTACTGAATTGTTGTGTTTCAATATGCAAATTATGCATTCATTTTAAATATACACTAAATTTCATACATTTCATACATTGGATAAACCCAGGTTCAAAATTCTTGTTTCATTTTGTTGGCATATTAGAGTTAAATGTTTTTACAGAGGGGATTTTGGATATCTCTATTTTTATCATTCCATAAATCAGAAAATTCTGTCAACAGCCAGAAAAAAAAATTTCACCATTTACTGAATTGTTGTGTTTCAATCTGCAAATTATGCATTCAATTTAAATATACACTAAATTTCATACATTTCATACATTGGATAAACCCAGGTTCAAAATTCTTGTTTCATTTTGTTGGCATATTAGAGTTAAATGTTTTTACAGAGGGGATTTTGGATATCTCTATTTTTATCATTCCATAAATCAGAAAATTCTGTCAACAGCCAGAAAATTTTTTTTCACCTTTTAAGGAATGAAATGTTACATAAATCAGTTGACTGATATATGAGCAAACCCCTCTGTAAGAAACTTCAGAATATAGGTAGGAATAAAACTGTAAAGTTTTGTTTATGTAAGTAGAGATTTCTGGCTCAGTGCATGAGAAAAAAAATATTTTGAGAAAACGCCCTATAAAGATATTTATTGTAATTAAGATTAACAATTCCAGACAAAATAGTTAATGTGTAATAAAAATAAACTCTTATTTTGGAGGTTATATTCTTTCCAATAGTCTAACTTTAAAACAATTGCTTGGCAAGTAACACTGTCCACTCATCTCTAATGTTAAATAATGAGGAGAAATATTAATACATTTATATATTTCTGAAATATACGTAATGTATATATTATAATTATATAATGTATATATTATAAAACAATAGCTATAATTAATATATAATTATGAAATATTATATAAACTATTATACAGTAAATATAGTATATTTAGTATTGTGTATACACTTATATTAGCACTTTTAATTAATTCGTAATTTAAATTGATTAATTACATAAAATACTGATTAATTAATTGAATTATTTGCATTATTGCATTATTATGGAAATCTGCTGAGGAAAAACTCCCAAATAAAGATATTATTATTATTATTGAAAATATTACATTATTCTGGTCATTAAATTTTAAAGGGGTCATATGACGTTGCTAAAAAGAACATTATGTTGTGTATTTGGTGTAATGCAATGTGTTTATGCGGTTTAAGGTTAAAAAAACACATTATTTTCCACATACTGTACATTATTGTTGCTCCTCTATGTACGCTGCATTTTTATGCGTTGCGTTGCGTATCACGCCGCGTAAACATAAAACCATGTCTGCATTTGTGATCAGAGAAACGACAAACAACAAGCACTACTCTACACTGCTTAAAACTCGCGTTTGAATCATCAGTGGCAAATTCTTTAAATATAAAAAATGTACTTACAGGCTGTGAGTCAGAAGCGCCAGACTGTCCTTGCAAAGTCGGAACTGCCCGGGCTTGCGGCAACCACATATGACGACCCCGGGCTGGACTCGCTTCGTCCATGGTGAAAGCTGATCTGGCGATCCACAGCGCGAAGTAGGGCTGCACGATAAATCGAAATGGAATCGAGATCGCGATTCGACAGAAGCTGCGATTGTCATGCGTATCTTTCAGTGAAGCACGGTTCTGTGATCAGCAGTAAATCTCCATCCAAAGGCCAGAGGGCGCTCTTGTTCTGGAACAGTGTTGTAAATACAACTTAACCACTGATTTCTAGTCGTGTCCTCTTTTGGAAGAACAAACAAAGTAGGTTCGCTTTCACAACGAAGCACACAGCGTCTTCACGACATGGCGGCAGCGGCAACAATACTACAGTGAGAATAAAAGTTACGCTTTCTTTCTTTGCGTGAACATTTGGGCGGTGTTATGCAAATCTTCCCACATAGTGATGTAGACATGTGGGGGCGTGTTAGAACGAGCCGTTTTAGGTAGGCGTGGTTGACTCTTAACTTTTATAAAGAATATCTCTTTGGATTTGAGACTTTAGTCTTTGCAACTTTACAGATTTTCTTTATGCACCAAGAGCTTGTAACACTCTAAAGAGAAAGGACAAATTGAAATCGCATCATATGACCCCTTTAAAGACATGCAATAAACCGCTACTCCATCATGGCCTATGAAATATTAATGTATATGGTAATTGTATGCGTTTGTGTGTGTTTCCAGTGACTCACTGTCAGCGGGACATGTGTGTGTGTTCCGCAGCAGCTGGGAGGAGATGACTGAGTCTGTCCCTCCCGTGTTGTGTTCATCATCATGGGGCCTGATGTGCCCCTGCTCAACGATTACAAGCAGGAGTTCTTCTGGAAGCGTTTCCCACAGACTGTCTTGGGGGGGCCTAGGCTGAAACTAGGCTACTGTGCACCGCTGTATGTCTATATGCACCAGCTGGTGTTATTTCTGACACCATGGCTGTTGGGAGGCATCGGGGCCCTCCTCTACCAGCTGAGGGTGCTGGATGAAGCTTTTGCAGGTGTTATTTCCGGTGTGCTCATGCTGGGTATTGGTGCCACCCTTCAGGGACTGGCACGGTGTATGGCACACAGGACCGGAGTGGTACAAAGGCTGCCTGCTGCCAATAACATCCTTGCAGACGAGGAGGAGGTGGAGTTTACTCACTGTGTGGCTCCTGAGACGGTACGATTTGTGGTGCCTGGGAAGAAGTTTATGGGTAATGTAGTTTTACACACTTTTCTTGCTGGAGCACTTTGCGGGTTGTCCACATGGTACCTGCTGCCAGACAGACTGAGTGGCCTGTATGGGCACACGGGTGCAGGACTGGGAGCTGTTGTGCCTTTGTTTGCTCTGAGCTGGGTGACTGTCTGTATTGGGGAGTATTCGCTCATCGTCAACACGGCTACAGAAACAGCCACGTTTCAGCCGCAGGACACGTACGAGATCACGCCGCTCACCAGACCGCTATACATACTCGCATTCATTGCTGTGGACCTGGCTCTAAGGTACAAATCCCACAATTCACCACTTCTCTCTGACAGCGTATTGGTCAATGACAAAGAATTCTGTCCATGATAAAGGCAAACAACCTTTAAAAAAAATCTAGTTTAAAACATGTCTTAGAAATGTATTATTTGTATTCATGTTGTTTTTGTTTTTTGAGGCAATCTGTTCACAAATGTTAAGATAATTTTAATTTAATGACATTTAAAAATAGCAGCTGTTGAAAACAAAGTAAAAAGTAATTACTTTACTTATTAGTAAGTAATGAAGCTTTTGCATTCGGTAATTTTTTAATGGGTTGTTCATATTTTTATTTGGCTTGTTTTCTGTGTATGTTTTTATAAATTTCTCTTCTGTAAAGCACTTTGGTCAGCCTAGCGGCTGCTGTAAATGTGCTATACAAATAAAATGAACTTGAACTTGAACTAATAATTACTTTAATGTATTATAAGTATTAAAGTAGTATTATAAGTATCATCAAGGAAGAATATTAAAGTATTAATTTCTTTTAAATACTTTAATCTTACTGACCCCAACCTTTTGATTGATAGTGTATATCAAACATATTTTCCAGAGAAATAATTTCTCAAACTACATAAGAGGTTTCCTTATAAGATTTGTTCATTTAATAAGGTTTTCCTTTCATGACGATCATTATGCCCCCCACAAAACATTAAAATCAGTATTTATTCTGATATTCAAAAGTGCTCAAGCATAGAAGAGGTGTATTTAATTAATTTTATTTATGTACATATTGTATTGTAACTTATTTTTTTTAAATAAATTAATAGATTCCAGACAAAAACTGAACATCTTGTCAGAGATTCATATGCTGAGGGATATGAGCTTATACTTGAAACCTGGCATTGCGTACTGCTAATATTAATGGCTCTTAGAGAAATTGCTTCTGATTTTCCTCAGTAATTTCCTATTCCTTTGGATAAACGCATCTGCTAAATAAATATAAATGCTGAGATTGATTTGAGTGTTTTCTTTGAGACTTCTGTTGTGTAACCTAAACTTATGAGGATTGTTTGAGTATTAATGTCAAGAGTCAGTGCTGAGTCTGACGTACTCTTGTCCTCATCTCTCAGGTTTTCAGGTTCTGGAGTGGTAGAATTGCAAGTAGCATCTCAGGTGCTTCATGTGTTGTTTGTGGTTCTGCCAGTGCTTTGGGCTTTGGGAATGCTCTCTCCGCTGGACGCTCTTCTGCTCTGGGCCATGGAACAGACCTTAGTGCACGGCCTGGGTGGGTCAGCCATGTCCACCAACATCAGGTGAGCAATGAATCCTTCTTTTACTGGTCTCATATAACCAGACTAACTGCATAAAGTGTGGTCTACATTGCAGTCCTTTCTGGTGAATACTTGCACAGACTTCTGTTGTATAAAATTCCAGTTTGTGTCCCCTGTAACTATGATCTTCTGTTTTTCTTTTTGTCAGGCTCTTGGTGATGTTTCTGTCATCCGTGTGTGTTGCCATCTGTACCTTCTTCATTCCCTCCTCATTGGGTGTGGTTCTATTCACTGTTGCCATGGGTTACCTCTTCAGCCAGGACTTGACCCAGCTGCTGGTGCTGGTGAAGGGCGCCTCTCCGACCTTGGGTTTGGGCTGGTGGGGGCTTCCTCTTTCCCTGATGTTCTTAATAGGAGCCTTGACTGAGGCTGGACTCCTTCATCAGCTTTACCTCATCAACTCAGGGAATCTAACGTTGAGTGTGAACTCTTTGGAGCACTGGGAGTCTTCTGTCGTACCTCCAAGCCCACAAGAAGTGATTGGCTGGCTCCTTATTGCTCTGTTTCTCCTCACTCGTCTGCTGAGAGAGCTCCAGGGGGCGTGCGTGCTGGGAGGTGTTATGCTCAACCCACTGTACCCCAAACGGGTCACGACTGCCCAAGCTTTCAGGCAGAAGACCCACGGTCTGCATGTCGCAGGGATAATCCGGAGGATCCTAATGAATCTGGGTGAGGAGATGTTTGCACTGTACCAACCAAACAATCCTTTGCATCTTTCTGTTTATCTTTATAGTCTGTTGCAGGGAGATGTTGACTTGGCATTGATAACACATATGGATGCGTGATATATCAATGCTATATTGGTTATTTGTTTTAATTATACATTTAAAAAAAAAAATGTATCGCTACCTGTCAGTATTGGGAATTTAACAGTAAATATTTAATTGTCTATGCACACTTCCCATATTTAATATTTAACATTCACTGAAAGTTAATCTTTAAAAAAAATAAAACTTTATAATAATTAAAAATAAAATAATACTTAATTTAATACCACTGTTTAGCAAATCTTTAGCAAGTCTCAAAATGAATATCCATTTTTCATTCTGTACATTGTAATGTTGTGAGGATTAAATTAATTTTGCAGCAATTAAATTGATTGATTTGAATTTTTATTGCTTTATTTAAAAAAAAAATTGTAGAATTCATAATAAAAAATAAGTATATATTAATTTTAAAAAAGATGAATACGATATTTCACATAAAAGACGTTTACATATAGTCCACAAGAGAAAATAATAGTTGAATTTATAAAAATGACCCCGTTCAAAAGTTTACATACGCTTGATTCTTAATACTGTGTTGTTACCTGGATGATCCACAGCTGTTTTTTTTTTTCATAAGTCCCTTGTTTGTCCTGAACAGTTAAACTGCCCGCTGTTCTTCAGAAAAATCCTTCAGGTCCCACAAATTCTTTGGTTTTCCAGCATCTTTTGTGTATTTGAACCCTTTACAACAATGACTGTAGGATTTTGAGATCCATCTTTTCACACTGAAGACAACTGAGGGACTTATGTGCATCTATTACAATATGTTCAAACGCTCACTGATGCTCCAGAAGGAAACACGATGCATCAAGAGCCAGGGGTGTAAACGTTTAAACAGAATGAAGATGTGTACATGTTTCTTATTTTGCTAAAATATCATCGTTTTTTCATTTAGTACTGCCCATCAGAAGCTGCAGAAGATACTTGCATGTTTTCCAGAAGAAAAAATACAATTTACCTTGAAAAAGTTCAATTTACCCTGATCTTTTAACCTCCAGGCTCGTAATGCATCGTGTTTCCTTCTGGAGTATCAGTGAGCGTTTGAACCTTTTGTAATAGTTGCACATAAGTTCCTCAGTTGTTTTCAGTGTGAAAAGATGGATCTCAAAATCATACAGTCATTGTTGGAGGAGAGGGAGTCGTGATTTTAAAGGGGGGAGATATACCTACTGTAGATAGATATTGTTGGTTGGTTTATCAGTAATGATGAGAACTTTTATATTAGTGCATCTCTGCCAACACATAATTATAATAATTAATAATAATTCTTTTATATGTCATTTAATGTGAATGTTCGTATTTGACTTCACAGCAAGTCCGCTGGTGATGATTGCGTTCTTGTCTGTGGACGAATCTCTAAAGAAGGTGCACACGGCCTCTCTCGCCATTGGCTTCACACGGGCATTCAGGATGGTATGAGATTTTATTGTTACACCACCTTGAAGCATTATGAGGACATGGACAGCACTCTTTCACTAAAATACCCCCTTGACCCCTGATTCTTTGGCCTTTGTACGGCAGGTGTGGCAGAGCTCTGAGGCTGCTTTGCTGCAGATGGTGTTGGTGGTGATCATCAGACTTGCAGGGGGACACAGAGTCGCACGTTGGAATGAGTTGGGCACCACAGTGCAGCTGATACTGGTGAGCCAAATATAACTTTTACTTTGCATTTACATTGCAAAGTACGTTTGTGTAATAACATTTTTCTTATCTATCCCATTTTCTGGCAGGTCTCTCTGATTGTGAATCGTGTATCTCAGTTTGTATGTAAGCTGAGTTTTGCTCTTACGGTATTGATCACGTCCTGGACAGAGAGTAAACAGCGTCGTCAGTCAGCAGGAACTCTGCTGGTGCTCAATGTTGCTCTGTGCCCAGTTCTTCTAGGTGTCGTGGCTCTCTCTGCCCTTCTGTCTGCCCCTCTCCTTCCTCTCTTCACACTACCTGTGTTCCTGGTGGGATTCCCCAGGCCGCTGCGCTCATGGCCGGGCACCCCAGGCACCGCCTGCCCTTGCCCAGATTCTGTATATTACCAGCAGCTCTGCAAAAGACTGGCATCCGCTATCAGACCTGCACTTGCTAATGGCGCATTTGGTGAGTGAGACCAACTGAAAAATGTCACACCTGATCTCTAGTATAGTCTCAGCTCAGAATAATCTTGTCACTCATTTTACTGCCGCTGTTATTAACTGTTACAGTATATGACATGTATTTATTAAGGTTGTCAATTCTATTGGAGCTAATTCATTAAAACATTTATTTATAATCAGTAATGAATACAAAATATAAAATTAATGATATGCTGATTCATCACATTAATCATATATTTTTAGATTGTTCCTATTTTAGCTCAAACTGTAGAGCATGGCGCTAGCAACGCCAAAGTCATGGGTTTATTTTTTAGAGAACGCATGAACTGAGAAAATTTTTTATTTGAAGTCTCTTTGGATAAAAGAATGCATTACATTGGCCAAAAGTGACAGTTTACATTATTATCCCATAAAAATCGACGCGTTTCAAAAAGGCGGGGCATAGAGGAGAAACAATAATGTACAGTATGTGGAAAATAATGTGTTTTTTGAACCTTAAACCGCATAAACACATTTCATTACACCAAATACACAAAATAATGTTATTTTTAGCAACATCATATGACCCCTTTAAATGATGTTCTTTTGAACTTTCTATTCATCAAAGAATCCTAAAAAATGTATCATGATGGTTTCCACAAACATCAAGCAGCACACCTGTTTTTAACATAATTAATAATAAGAATAATAAGATAATAATAAATGATTCTTGAGCACCAAATCGGCATATAAGAATGATTTCTTTAGGATCATGTGACCCTGAAGACTGGAGTAATGTTTGCTGAAAATCCAGCTTTGCCATCACAAGAAAAAAATGCATTTTAAAATGTATAAAAATGCAGAAAACAGTCATTTAAATTGTCACAATATTTCACAATATTACTGAGCATAAGAGACTTCTTTCAAATAGATTAAAAAAAAAACTTACCAACCCCAAACTTTTAAACAGTAGTGTAAAAGTAAATATTTGCTAAGAAAAGCTGCCAAATTAAGATGAAGACATAATTGACATAAAAGTCATTATATAGGCATTACAGAGAGTGGATTTAGAAGCCAATAGCCTATATTGTTTGTTTTTATTATTGTTGTAATGTACCGGTTAAGGAATATTAGATTACATTTTATCTAATATTCATGCAACACTTCAAACTGGAGTTTCTATTAACTCTTTGTTTTTTCATCTGATTGAAGGTTCCTGTACTCCAGGGTCTCATTACCTTGGCCGCTTTCAGGGTCGTCTTCTTTGGATCTCTGTTCTAGAGAGGGGCTATGACTATTGCACTATAAACATTAAGGTATACTTGCTTTCTTGCTTTTGCGCTGTCTACAGAACACCAGTTGTATGATTCTTGTGTGTGTGTTATTTCTTATTACCCGTCATGTTTCACCACAGGGTTTGGAACTACAGGAGACATCATGCCACACAGTGGAGGCTCGGCGTGTGGATGAGGTTTTTGAAGGAGCGTTTGATCATGTAGAGCGGCCTGGCCAGTGTTTCCAACTATTTAACCCTCACTGCGGTAATGCTCTGACCCCCTGCTCTGTGTTGCCCATCAGGGTTTACTCTGACGCCCAGAACGTTCTAACAGGAATCATTGACTCGCCTGACCACCTGCACCAGCTCAACTCTGACTTCCTTAAAACATTTGTCTGGATTTTATTGCGTTACTGTGTACAGGAATTGACACGTGGTGCTCAGCGGACAAAAGGTCAGTCACTACAGACCTCTGGACGCAAGTCGCAAAGCTCTCAGCATGCCGCACCCTCAGAGCCAGGTCCAGTTGTGGTTAAAGTTGCCATGGACTCTCAACTTCACTCTGAGTCCTCCTCATCCTCTCACTTTCGGGGGCAGGACAGCTCCAGCCTCTCATCCTTTGCTGATTGGTCCGATGAAGATGATTTGTTCGGTCCAGTCCCCATACGGCGGCCGATAAGAATGATGGTGCGGACAGATGAAGGACAGACCGAGTTAGCATTGGGAGTGTCTCTTCCAGGTTCTGTAGAAATCCACAGCCTGTACGAGAGCATGGCTCTGTCTTCTCTCCCCACCCTTAGACCTCTGGGTCTGGGTTTGGGGCTCGGCCTGCCCAGTGTAGATAAAGGGAAAGATAACATGCCTGCACTCACTTTGACCACCATCCCAAGCATCTCTCAGCCTCTCCACTTCACAAGCCCATACTCAGAGCTCTTCTCTCTGCCAGCAGAGTGGCGGACTGCCCAGTTGTCTTCCTCCAAACTCCAGGTTCTGCGACCTTGCTTCCCAGAGGCTTGGTTCTGCTTTTGTTTGTCCCAGCTGGTGGTGGAGAGCTTCGGGGAGGGAGACTTTGAGCAGGTGACACTGGGTTTGCAGGAGGACCATGCCCTGCGGGAGCTTTATACCCAGGTGGTGCTATCATGCTGTGTGGCACTGGGGGCAGATGCTCAGGTGTTCAGCCCTAATCTGCTGTTCAGGCTGTACTGTGGGGACGGCCCCTGGACTGAGGGACTCGAGTGGCTCCGAGCCAATAAAGAGCTGCATCAGCTCACACTTAGGGCTTTCAGGTAACAGACAAGCAAGATTCAGCACACATTTTCCATTAAAAAATGGCCTTACATCAGCTAAATTTTCTCGCTTATCTAAAATGTGACAGGTGTTGTTTTATTCTGTTTGTGCAGGTACAGTGTAAAACTCTTGGTAGACCAGGCATCTCTTGGTCCGGTAGAGAGTCTGGATGAGCTCTTCACAACTTTGCAGGATTACCATGACAATTGGTTTATCGGCCTGGTAACAGACCGCAGTTGGCAAGACAGTGTTGTACAAGAGAAGCCCTTCCTATTCTCTCTCGGACACGATCTCACCATGGTAAACACCACATTTATTGGAATGTAACCATTTCTACCAAACACTGTCTCATATCTAGCTGTGATGCAATAAAAACCATCTCTTCTGAGTATATATGAGTTTTTGCCGTAACTAGCCATGACTATAATGTATGTAAGGACATTTTGACGCTCTCTCCCCCATATGTTTAGGTCACTGTATTATATTGAGACTATTCTGAAAAACATTTGTACTATATTGGCCGATTACATCTTTTTTTATTGGTATCAGTCAATATAGGATATTTAATTGTACATGCTTCTTTTCCCCTATTTCATTCAGATTATCTTTGCCATCATCAAACTCAATTATAATTTAATTATTCTGTTAATATTTCAATATTAATATAATTATAATTTAATAACACAGTTAAATGTAATTTTCAGGAAATCTTAAAATGAATATCCATTTTTCATATACATTTACAGTTATGATGCTTAAATTCACATTTAGCATTTGGCAAGTGATTTTCTTTTTTTTTTAATTCATATAAAATGGTATAGAATTTTAGTATTGGTCATTTATTGATTATTGGCAATTACATGAAAATAATTATCAACTTATCCGTATTGACATGACTTAAAATTTTGGTCTACACCTACTCTTCATGCATTCTCATTATCTTTGCGTTACAAATTAAATAAAAAAATTAAATTAAAAAAATGCCAAATGATAATTTGCAGTTGTGTAATACATTTTCTGTGTTTCATAGGGGACGTACACGAGCCGTGTGTTGTCCCTGCAGGAGATTCTAGTCCAGGTTGGAGTTTTGAATGAGGAGAGTGTGAGGGGCCAGTGGGCCAACTTGTCATGGGAGCTACTATATGCCACTAATGACGACGAGGAGCGCTACAGCATTCAGGCACATCCTGTGATGCTGAGGAACCTAACTGTTCAAGCAGCTGATCCACCTCTGGGATACCCCATCTATTCATCCCCGCCCATCCATTTACGCTGCTTATGATAATTAATCACCTTCATTTGTTTACCCACAACCATCCTGAGATCAGCGCACACGTATGCTGCCAGCACATGAATTTCACACGTTCAGAAGTTTTTGCATTTAATTTCTTCTTCATTCAGGATACGGTATAATATTTTATTGAACGTATGAAGCATTTAAAATTGCTACTGTTGTAGTGACATTTGGCTTCTGGAAGAAATGCATGAATTCATGAACTTCAGCGGCTGGGATGAAGTAAATGTGATCTTTCCAGCAAAATCCTCTCCACACAATAATACTGTAAACTCATTCAGACACAGAGCCCAGATTTATATTCTTCTTTGGAAAGTGTACACTATTTTCTCAGCAGTGAACCCCTGGGTGTCCTTGACTGAATCTCACCTCACACTGAGCTTCCATTTCACATTTTTTATTTTATTTTTCCACTTTTTTGTTAAGCATCTGTCAAGAGCCCTAAAAAGGAGAACCTGTTTGTCAGATCTCAAGAATGTGCCTTGGTTACTATTTTCAGTGGTTATGAATATTTTCTTTTTTCATGTGACCACCTGGTGTTATAAATATTGTCTCTGGCACCTTTGTTTATCCTATTTGGGTCTTTATATGGTTGTGCAATTGTATGTATGGAAGAAATATAAATGTTTTGTATAAATCTTTTACTGTCTTTTTTGTTCACACAAACTTAAAATGTTTATTATTATAGAATATTAATTCCCATTTACAACTAATGGACATTTAAATACAGTAAACACAAAGAATACATAAATCAACTGCATAGCCATTTTTTAAAGATTTGCCATTTGTCTTATTGATACAGCGTGCAAAATATAAGGTTTTATATATTTATTTGATGGCGTAGTGAAATAGTGTGACTTTCTCGGTTCCTTCTGGTAAGAAATTCACAAATCGGTGTTTCTTGAAATGAGATTTTCAAGTTGTCTTGACTTTTGGCTTGCTGAAGTATGCAGAATCTGCATCCTAGAAAAGAAGATGATTCGGAAAAAATATTAGTGCTATTGTAGCATAAATAAACCAGTTCAGGGATCTGTTTACACCAAAGTCCCACTACTCACCAGTCCAGCTTTGAAGTTCTGCACACGTTTTTTACCAAGAACATTAGTCAAGTACCAGGCCAGAGTGGGAGTGTACTGCCACAAGTAGCAGAAGAGTAGAAAGGGCTGCTCAGCGATCCACATCTCTTTCACATGGTTGGCCAGACCTATCAGGGTGAGGTGAACGCAGCGCTCTGTGGACATCTTATGGGTCTGATCACCAGCTGTATCCACAGGCTAAAGAGAAAAAAACAAGGACTTTTTAGTTAAGCATTAATGATCGTTTGTTTTGCTTTCTGAGTGCAGATAAGTAAGTATTATATTTATATACTGTTGTAGTTTATATTAATATTTAAAATTAGCTTTTTTATTTAAATTGTCATTTTTTGTGCTTTTGTTTTATTTTGTATTTCTAAATTTACATTTTTTTCTTTGAGTTTTATTTCAGTTACTTTAGTACTTTTAAAGGTGAAGATTTTTTGTTGAAATACATTGTCTTTAGCCCAGTTTATTGTTAATTGACTACTATAAGTATGCCATTCATGGGTTTATATCCCTCAATAGTGTAAACATTGAGCGTCCTAGGCACCATCGAAACATTATTAGAGCGTTCCACTAAGAGGTGCGTTTCCCAAAAGCATCGTTAGCTAACTATGGTAGTTAGTTCCATTGAAATCTATTGGTAACGTCGGAACTTTCGACCATAGTTGCTTTTGGGAAACGCACCCCAGATCCGTCAATCTCTTTCCCGCTTAACCAATAGCGAGCGTTTGGGGGCGTGGCTACTGTAGCAGGCTGAGCCAGAGGAGGGTGTTAAGCTGACTTGTTACATGGAAAAAGAAATTCAGATTGTTACAGAAGTGCAAGCCAAAATTCGAAGACTTGCCAAAATACGCAGACAACGGGGTAAAACAACGGTAAACACTCGCGGTGCTTTTACACGATTTGAATCGAGATGCCGAATTTGCAGAATTTCTTCTCGCCAGGTAAGCTAAAGTCAAGTTTTTGCCACACATTTTAGCTCTTTACAGTCAATCCACAGATAAATAATCTTAAGAATAATCTTAAAGGCGTGTTAAGATAGTTCTGCAAAGGATTGTGTTTGACAATATGCTTTATTTTTGTAATTCCACTAGGTGACACTAGTAGCGCAGAAACTGCAAACTTCACCTTTAAACACAATTCAGTACAAATTTCCTTTAGTTTAAAGGGGTCATAGGATGCTAATGTGTGTTGGCAGTGTGTGTACACAACCACCCTATAATGATAAAAATCCACCCAGTGTTTTTTTTTTATCTACTAAAATCTTTACCCTTTCTCAAATCGAGACTCCTAAGCGATTGAGGTGTTCTGTTGTTGGATGTAATAATGCATATCAACTTGTGGAAAATGGGCATCCAATGCCCCCTTTAAGTTTTCATCTAACTTTTATTTTACCAAAAAAAAAAAAAAAACTGGTGCAGGTACCTTGCCAAGCTCCTCTGTGAACGCGTTCTGAACGATGGTAGATATTACTGGTCCGGGGCAGATGGTACTGATGGTGATGTTTGGATAATCAGCGAGTTCTGTTCTCAGAGAGTTAAAGAACCCCTGCAGAAACACAACAAATCAGGAGCTTTTTCTATATTTTATTACTGTTGTCCTTTACCAGACATGGCTGCATAAGAGTAGGCAGATTCTCGGGGAATTCTATCAACTATTTGCTCTCACCTGCACCGCATGCTTGCTCGCAGCATAGCCTGTTGCCAGGGGCACCCCTACAAAGCCTGCAACGCTGCTGACGGTTGCTATGATACCACTACCACGGCGGATCATGTGGGGCAGCACCTGCTTGGTGACAGATACGGTGCCAAGGTAGTTGAGCTCCATAAGCGCCTGGTACACATCCACATCAGCCTCTATGCACAGAGAACGCTGCGTCCGGCCTCCGTTGTTTATCAACACGTCTATCTGAGAATGCAGATACAGACACACAAAAAATTAAGAAATTTTTAGTGGGAATCCTACTAAATATTAAAGCATTAAATTGCTTGACGCTCAGAATGGCATTGCTAGTCTGTTGCAGCTGTTCCAATGTCAACAGAGAAATTTATGACGAAAAATTGTGCTACGTAATGCTAGCATTTGCGGGTTTTTCAGATGATTATTTACTGTTTTCTACATACCTATCTCTGCATACGTCTTAAGTTTTCATGTTTTATTTTCATGTAATGTAGGAACTTTGGCTCACTGGTGCATAGTAGATGAGTTTGTTACAAACATGCAGCTTCTCACTGTACAAGACATTAATTGATACACTGGAGTTGTGTGGATTAATTGTGGATTATTGTGATGTTTTTATCAGCTGTCTGAACTCTAAGAACTGAACTCTGAACTCTGTCTGAACTCTGAACTCTAATGGCCATTCGTGGCCTAATGGTTAGAGAGTCGGACTTGTAACCTGAAGGTTGCAGGTCCTGCAGGAATTGTCGGTGGGGGGAGTGAATAACCAGTGCACTCTTCCACCCTCAATACCAGACTGAGGTGAGACACTTGAGCAAGGCACCGAACCCCCAACTGCTCCCCGGGCGCCGCAGCAATATGGCTGCCCACCGCTCTGGGTGTGTTCACGGTGTGTGTGTGTGTGTGTGTGTTCATTACTGTGTGTGTGCACTTGGATGGGTTAAATAAAGCGCACAAATTCCGAGTATGGGTCACCATACTTGCCACTTCAATCAATCAATCAATAAAAAAATTCTCATTCTGACAGCACCCATTCACTGCAGAAGATCCATTGGTGTGCAAGTGATGTAATGCTAAATTTATCCAAATCTGTTCTGATGAAGAAACAAACTCATCTATATCTTGGATGGCCTGGAGGTGAGTACATTTTCAGCAAATGTTCATTTTTTTGGTGACCTATTCACCTTTCACCTATTCAAAGTATGCACCTTTAACCAGTGCATACTTTAATTCTTAGGTGTTAATACTAGGAAAATCCAATCAAAGTCAGTATTCTGAAAAGTATACTTGTTGGTGTTACTGAAATCTAAATCCATAAGAAACAATAACAGAAACTCTCTGAAGATTGGATATGAAATACAGATGGCATTTACATCACCAAAGTGCTTCAGAGCTGTAGCAGTTTTTTCTTGATGTGATGCACGGTCCAACAAATCAAGTGGAAGAACAAGAATATCCTCAGCCTTTAGAGAGGAGCGCTCTAATAGAAGGAGAGAAAGAGTGCATTTTGTGTCAGTAGGTAATGATGTGGATGCTTTTACATATCTGTCAGGTAATGACAGCAGCGATAATTGTGAACACACATTCAGGGTCACACTCTGCAGCTCTGAGGGAAGAGACATGAATTACAGTGTATTAATTGACCCCTGAGAGGTTTTAAGCGTTTATTCCTCTCTCAAACGTTTCTCAGGACTGTTCATACCTAAACATATGCGCTTTCACCCTCTCCAGCTCATTCTCCCTGCGGGCAGACAGCACTAGCCGAGCACCGAGTGCCGCGAGCTGACAGGACAACTCCTTATGCTGTATATTATTTAATTAATAATAAAGTTATCAAAAACAGTTTATAAGGTATAGTAATGGAAGGAATGCTCAACAGAGCAGGACTGTAATGTCAGTAGATGGGACAGTCTAAGAAAAGGTGCATTTTCAAGGTGAAGTACATTTTTGTAAAAGTTTGAACATTATATAAGATAAATATGTTTAGGTAATAATAAATTGTATTGTGCAATCTCAAGCTAAATTAATACATTTTAATCTATGCTGCTGGTATATAATTGTGCCTTCAGAAATTGTTCATTGTAACATTTCTGACAGTTCTACATTTAATTTGATATTAAAACTTGGCTTGTGGGCGGCCGGCGAATGAGGAGATCTATGTTTTGTCTGTCATTAGAACGGCCGCATCTGAGGCAAGTGCATCGCATTATACGCTTTCATCAACTTTTACAGGTTATATAACGTTACATTTTAGTTGCTATATGGGCGCTTAGTTTTTCTTGTTGTTTAAGGTCTACACTTGGCCAACATCTCATGATATAAACGATTAAGCGCTTATGCACAGGATATTTAAAACGTAGGCCTACAAAAGTATAGGCTATTGGCTGAAGAAAACGCTTGACTATTCAAACATCAGTTATTTATTTACCCTTGCATTGCGAAAAAGCGGAGCTCTGTCTCGAGGCTGTGCGCGGCGCGTCAATCTGAATGGAGGCGGGGTGAAGTTACGAGGTTTCGCGGAGAGCTTGAGGATCCAATAGCGTTACGAAGTTTTACTGGCAAGCCCTTTGTAATACTTGGCATTGGTTAAATATTTGTAAAACCCTCTGATTTTTATTATTTAATAATAACGAATTATAATAGAGATGTGAAGTTTGGATAATTTTTCACGGCACAGCTGACTGGGCTAGGGTGCCAACTGCCATACTCTGCCATACGGAAACGCCGCCCCTGTGTGCAACTACAACTACAACTACAAGGTGCTTGTTATGCTGCAAGATTTTTTTCAGGGGACACATTTTTTATTAATTTATTTATTTGGTTCCAACACTCAGAAAAAAACGGTACAGAAGCCGTCACTGAGGCAGTACCCTTTCAAAAGGTACTAATATGTACATTTAAGGTACTAAAGTGCACCCTTTATGGGTTAAGGCGGCAAGCGTACCTTTTGAAAAGGTTTGACAGATTTTTTTTCTGAGAGTGTATGAGGAAAACAGCTTTAAATCGTGCTGTTTTTTTTCTGTGAAGGTTAGATTTAGGTTTGGGGTGTAGGGTATAGAATATAGAGTATACAAAAATCATTATATCTATGGAAAACCCCCATAAAGCAGGGGAGCTAAACTCTGCAGGACACCGGCCCTCCAGGACCGAGTTTGGGCACCCCTGCCATAAAGCATGAAAACCCAACATTTGTGTGTGTATAAAGACACTGAAATAAAATGTGTTATCAGCTGTAAGTTAACGTAATTATTAAAAATATGAAATATCACATTAGATGATACATATCACAGTTTATATAGAATTTAGTTTATATATTTTTTTCTTATTAAAAAATATAAATACTGTATTATATTGTAGCAGGCTACATGTCACATAATGCGATGGTGACCTCCACACACATACAGGTTGTTAAAACACTGACAGATATAATTAACCAGAGTGCAAATTCCACAGTCTTGAAGGAACGTGTCACACTTGACATTGTTAAAGGGGTCATATGATGCGATTTCAAGTTTTCCTTTCTCTTTGGAGTGTTACAAGCTGATTGTGCATAGATAAGATCCCTGAAGTTGCAAAGACTAAAGTCTCAAAACCAAAGAGATATTCTTTATCAAAGTTAAGACTCTGCCACGCCCCCCTAAAACGGCTCGTTCTAACACGCCCCCACATATCTACCTCACTATGTGGAAATATTAGCATAATGCCGCCCAAATGTGTACAGTATGTACAGTATTTGAAAAATAATGTGTTTTTTGAACATTAAAGCATGTCAACATATTCTGTTACACCAAATACACCAAATAATGATCTTTAAAACAAGCATCATATGACCCCTTTAAATAGCTCGATCAATACAGTAGAACATTTTACATTACAAGCCTATTTCAGTGTGTAAATGTAGGCCTATATGCCTATAGATTCTGATTCATATTACCTGGTTTGTTGCCGAACCTGGCCGCCCATAATAAAGTTAGATCAGCGTCGGCGAAGATGAAGCGTATAAACTGCGTTAGTAAATAAACTGCGATCCCAGCGAGAATCACACACAGCCAGCATATATCCATTATTTCTGCACAAAAGCCGAGAAACTAAAGTAAAAAGTAGCTATTTTACAGAGTAGTGGCTGAACGCACTGGTGAATCTTGCGCAAGCTGAGCGCTTGACAGATCCGTCTGTGTTACAACATGCTGTAACAGCTTATTCTGCACCAACAACACCAAGTTCAACAACGACCGGCAGGAGCTACTGTACGAGTCAAAGCCTTCCGGGGTAATCTTCTGTCTTAATGGAACACACTCCATCAGCTCCACGTTTATTTTAATCTATCTATCTATCTATCTATCTATCTATCTAGCCTATATATGTGTATCTATCTATCTATCTATCTATCTATCTATCTATCTAGTCTATATATTCAGACGCATCTATTCAGACATATATTCAGGTAGATATAGGCTATATGTGTATCTATCTATTCAGACGTGTTACAATTGCTTTAGATAGATAGCTAGCCTATATATTCAGACGCATCTATTCAGACATATATTCAGGTAGATATAGGCTATATGTGTATCTATCTATTCAGACGTGTTACAATTGCTTTAGATAGATAGATAGATAGATGGATGTTAAATCAAAGCTCGGATTGTGTTATTAGACATTCATATGGTATTATAGAAATAATTGCATATAACTATTTGACATCTGTTCATCTGTTTTAATTTTTTTTCCACTTAACATATTGGCTTCCATTTAAGTGTGTATAAAATGGGTTTCTGTTATTATGTGGCATTTTGTTCAGTCTCACACATGTTAATTAGAGTTTAAAAAAATGACCAGTGCTTAGAGATAAAGGATGCAGGACTGATGATGGATGCATAGTGGTAAAATAATTATGTACTGAGGGATGAAGAATGAACGATGGCGAGGGAATGATGTACAGATGGAGGGATGATGTTGATGGAGAGATGATGATGGAGAGATGATGATGATGTCATTCTTTTAAGTGCGCAGCCCTGCTGAATCCACATCCGGGTCCTGCGCTGCTGCTGGTGTGCAGACATTCGGTCCCGAACACAGCGGACCAAAACAGCGGTCAAACCCGACTAGATAGATAGATAGATAGATGGATGTTAAATCAAAGCTCGGATTGTGTTATTAGACATTCATATGGTATTATAGAAATAATTGCATATAACTATTTGACATCTGTTCATCTGTTTTTATTTTTTTTCCACTTAACATATTGGCTTCCATTTAAGTGTGTATAAAATGGGTTTCTGTTATTATGTGGCATTTTGTTCAGTCTCACACATGTTAATTAGAGTTTAAAAAAATGACCAGTGCTTAGAGATAAAGGATGCAGCAGGACTGATGATGGATGCATAGTGGTAAAATAATTATGTACTGAGGGATGATGAATGAACGATGGCGAGGGAATGATGTACAGATGGAGGGATGATGTTGATGGAGAGATGATGATGATGTCATTCTTTTAAGTGCGCAGCCCTGCTGAATCCACATCCGGGTCCTGCGCTGCTGCTGGTGTGCAGACATTCGGTCCCGAACACAGCGGACCAAAACAGCGGTCAAACCCGACACTTTCCACGTTCAGGACGCTGAATAAATGGGAATGATGCATCCTTGGTTTAAACAGATAAGGGTGATCCGCTCTTTCACAGACTGAATGCGGAGCAAAACAATCCGCCAGCCTGTCTCTCTCACCACCGCCGCGCTCAGTTTATATCTCTCTCTTTCTTTTCGTCCTTCTCTTTTATCTGATTTTTACCTCCTCCACTACAGAACTCTCCAGGGCTCATTTTTAGTGGGTAAGTTTCTTTGCTCTTGTAATATGCCTATGTGAATGATAGAGCTAGCTTGTTAGCATGTAGGCTAAGGGAGTAGGCGGGTGTTGTGTGAGCTCGGTGGGTTAATCTGTCGTATGTGGCCGTCGCATGGTGCGCTGAGGGCCGCGGGTCTGACAACACAAGCCCGAGGCTTCACATGGGCCTTTCGTTAGCATTTAGCTTGCTAGATTGTCTGACCTCAAACCTTAACAGTGGGTATCTGCCAGACTCTTAACTCATTATATTTCCCAATTACATCCACTAACCCATTTCACGTTGTCTGAATGTTTCAGTCAAACTGAAGGGACCCAAACGTCAGTGTTAGCATGGAGCTAGCGTGCTAACAGGCTCCCTACACCATGACGTAATGCGGAATAGAGGCGCGTGAACAAGCGGCATGTCTGCACGCGCAGACTTTCAGTTCACTGCTGTTCAGCACTAACAAGGGCAAAGAACATTGATTGCTGATATCTCACTGTAAAACGCGAATGTACTCTAGCAGTAAATCCAGTCTGCAGCAAACAAATACAGGGTTCAAGGCTTGGGTTTTATAAATTGCACTGGTTTTGTGTTCAGAGTGAGCTGTGATAGATGTGAGTGGTGAACAATGGTGAGAATGCATCGGTAACGTTACTTCTCTATTTTTAGTATAGGAGTGAGTGTGTAGTGTGCGTAGCAGTGCGTTAGCTGATAGCCATACATGGCTGGGAACCCGCTGTATGTGCGTTTGCCTGCCTTTGTGTGTGTGTGTTTACATTTGTTTCTTGTGCGTGTTGGCATGCCATAGTTTATTTCTGAAGTGACCACTAGCATGACAAGACTTCTGTAGTTTCGGTCATCATGAATTATAAATAGTGGTCTTGTGCTGGGTGTGTGTGTTTACGCTTGATTCGGGTTAGCATTAAACTTCCCATTAAATGTTTTACATGTTCAAGTAAACAATTGTTTTAAGTCGACATGAAATGAAAATGAACCCTTAATGCATAATCCTCAGGCGAACAACAGACTTGTCTCTGGTGACGTATGTCAGGCTTCTCCAATCATTTAGTCCGCTGAAACCCCGCCCCTTTTGTACAACTGACTGCATGCTGGCATTCAGATATGTCTTCATCAATCAACAACCAGTGAATAGAATCAATTCCCCCCTACATATTTTTTCTGTAATCCATTTCACTCAATTACCTAATTGTAATCCATTTAATTAATTACCTCAAATCTGTTACTACTCCTGTTTCGTTGTAACTTTAATGTCATCTTAAGATGAGTAGGCAACGTAAATTTTTCCTGTTCTTATTTGGATTGAAAACCTAAATTAAATTGGCTTTAATTTTTGCATATAAGAACTACACTATATAACTATTTTTTGTATTTTGCTTATTCTGCTGAGATTAAAAAGTTGTATTGTTAAACATTTACTTGTTGCAATTTCATACAGTGTTTTAAAACTTGAACAGGGTTATTGAACTGTGCAATTGATGGGTGGGAGAGTCAGTTTACTTTAAAGTTGAAGTATATAATTTGTGTACCGCAAGTGTCACCAAACAGAATTGTCTTTCATTGTTGAGACAAACATGTCATCCTGCGCTAGGGCTGCATGATTTTGGGGGGGAAAAATATAATTTGTAATAAAAATGGTGACTGTAATTTAAAATGTGATAAAAAAAATTTTTTAAAAACTGTTTGCGGGGATGCACACCCCTAACCCCGCCCCGCCCCCGATGTCATCGTCCATCACGATGTTTCACTGTAGACATCGTCCGATGCCAATTTGGTAGACATCGCCCAACCCTAGTAGGTAACAGGTATCGAAATTGAAGGTTTTTGAGAATTGTGAAATTTTTACTGGTATTGACTACTGAAATTTAGTACCATGACAACCCTATACAGAATTAATTTTTCGATGAATCGTGCAGCCATATATCTGGCCCAGCTGGGATGCAAATCTCAAATATTTTGGTGCTGTAAGTGGCATATAAATGAAACACAATTTTTTTTATATTGCTCATCATTCTCAAACTTTTCTGTACTAGATTTCTAAGCCGCAGAGATGGGTGCGTTTCTGGATAAGCCAAAGATGGAGAAGCACAACACTCATGGTGAAGGCAACGGCCTGTGCTACGGCCTGAGCAGCATGCAGGGCTGGCGTGTAGAGATGGAGGATGCGCATACCGCTGTCATTGGTCTGCCCAATGGCTTGGACCCCTGGTCGTTCTTTGCTGTTTACGACGGGCATGCAGGATCGCAGGTGGCACGTTACTGCTGCGAGCACCTCCTGGAGCACATCACCAGCAACCCTGAGTTCCAGGGTGGAGGCGGAGGAGGGGGTCCAGCTGTGGAGCCCAGCGTAGACAGCGTGAAATCTGGAATCCGTACTGGTTTCCTGCAGATCGACGATCACATGCGGCAGATCTCGGAGAAGAAACACGGTGGTGCCGACCACAGTGGCTCGACCGCCGTTGGTGTGATGATCTCACCCCGCCACATCTACTTTATCAACTGCGGAGACTCGAGGGGTTTGCTGAGCCGCGGAGGGGCTGTGCACTTCTTCACACAGGACCACAAACCCAGCAACCCTTTGGAGAAGGAGAGGATCCAGAACGCTGGAGGATCTGTGATGATCCAGCGCGTCAATGGGTCCCTGGCGGTGTCCAGGGCTCTGGGGGACTTTGACTATAAGTGTGTGCATGGTAAGGGTCCCACGGAGCAGCTGGTGTCGCCGGAGCCTGAGGTGTATGCTATCGAGCGGTCGGAGGTGGAGGATGAGTTTATTGTTCTTGCTTGTGACGGGATCTGGGATGTGATGGCCAATGAGGAGCTGTGTGATTTTGTTCGTTCACGACTGGAGGTGACTGATGATCTGGAGAGGGTCTGCAATGAAATTGTGGATACCTGTTTGTATAAGGTGAGTATAAACTATCAGATTAATGCTTTTGTCTATTAAAAATACAATGAAAATGTAAAATCACAGTCTGGAGATAAATCACACTTGTTGATAGTTTACAAGTTTGTTTCAAAAGTTTGGGGGTCAGTAAGAATTTAAATTTTTTTTTATTCAGCAAGGATGCATTAAATTGATCAACAGTGACAGTAAAGTGACTTGCTACAAAAATGATAATTTGTTACAAAAACTTTGTATTCAGCAAAGCATCCCTGAAAAAACAAAGCATCCCTTTCACAAAAATTTCAAGCAGCAATGTTTTCAACATTGATGATAATAATGAGAAATGTTTCTTGAGCACCAAATCAACATATTAAAATGGTTTCTGAAGGATTATGACACACTGAAGACTGGAGTAATGGCTACTGAAAATTCAGCTTTAACATCACAGAACTGATTTTTTTTTTTAAATATGTTTAATAGAAAACTGTTAATTTTTTTGTTTTTTCACAATATTACTATTTTATTTTTTATTGAGGCATCTCTGTTTTTAATTTAAGATGAGGAAAATTCGTGAAGTTTAGCTTGATGAAAACAAATGTTGTAATGGATGATTTTTATTTTTTAAATTGTGTATAAATTTTTTAGTAGCTTTATCTACTTCACTAGTGCGTAATGAACATATGTAACTCTGTACTAAACATAAGTTGTTTACATTTTTACACTGAGAGAGTGTTCATAACACGATCTTCAAGTGTTTCATTGGTATTAAATTTTGATTTTGGTTTAAATTTTGATGAAACCCTCCCTTCTTCTGTGTTTGGACAGGGAAGTCGTGACAACATGAGTGTTGTGTTGGTGTGTTTTGTTAGTGCACCGAAGGTTTCCCCTGAAGCTATCAAAAGGGAAGCGGAGCTTGATAAATACCTAGAGAGCCGAGTAGAAGGTATGAGCTAACCTTTACAAACCTTCTGCTATTAAATGGAATCGGTAATTCAGCTGAGCCAAACTTAATTAATCTGAATTGTTGTTGATATAACAGAGATCCTGAAGAGGCAGGGGGACGAAGGTGTGCCCGACCTGGTACATGTGATGCGCACGTTAGCATCTGAGAGCATCCCCAACCTACCACCTGGAGGAGAGCTGGCCAGCAAGTGAGTACCACACAATCTCTCCCTCTCTCTTTACTTAAAGTTGCGAAACCTAGTGATCTGTCAGTCCAACATTTTGTGAACCATTTATAGTTTTTAGTCACGTGACTGGCTCGAAGACCTGGCAGGCAAAACATCCATAGAACTGCAGCACAAGCCCGTCAATTTTCTATCTGTTCCAATCCCAAAATATTTAGACCAGCTCTCAAAAGAATAAAACAAAGATATGTGAACTTAATGCAAATTTTGGCCATTAGCAATCTATAAAAAAGCCCCCGCCGCAATATTTCAGTCACTAAAAACACCGCACATTCTAAAATGTTTAATGTGAAAACACTTAAAGTGCCTTTAAAACAGTGATATTAAAAGATCAAATTCAGTACACACCTTATTGAAGATGCGTGCTTTATGCAGGCAAGCAAATGAGCCCGGAATATGAAAGCGGAAAAATTGAAATCGCATCATATGACCCCTTTAAGAAACATTTCTTATTATTTATGTTGAAAACAGTACAATATTTTTGTGGAAACCATGATACATTGATAAAAAAAAACAAAAAAACATTTGCTGTCTTTTTTGAAGCTGCCAGCGTTTGTTTTACATTTATAATCCTATGGAGTAAACGGTGTTTTCAAAAAAGTCCTGAGCGCTTTTTTAAACGCCACCACTGACATCTTTTTCTGCAGCTCGCAACGTCTTTTCCAAGTTGAAGAAATTTCAACTTTTCTGAAAAAAACATCCTACGTCAGGCGCCTTTTTGACTGCTGACCTATGACAAGCGAGTAGCGAGACCAGTCATTTCCATAACATAAAAAAAATGGAGAAGGTGCCCAAAGGTAGACTTATCGTACTAGTTTAGACTTTTGTTTAGTCTAAAATATTCTGCAAACCATGCATCATCCAACTGGAGCTCCTGGACTAAATTGTTGTAAGCACCATACTGTTTCCTTCCCCGTATAACATCGTTGTGAACCGACATTCTCCTCCCCGTTAACTTGAAAAGCCAACGCTAGAGCCAACTTCCTCTTTCTCAACATTTCTGCACCACACAGCACTAGGCTACTGTTGCAGCTGTTGTTATAGCAACAAAAGACGTCCTCGGCTGCCATTTGTAACCAAAACGCTGCCAGCTTATTTTTTTTTTTACTGAAAAAATGCCCTTGTCAACTTTTTCTTGTCAAAGAAGACACCAAGTGTGAACACGCCCTAAAAGTATAAATTCTTTCCGGGAAAAAATCCTGCTGTTCCAAAACTTTTGAACGGCAGTGTATGTCCATGTCATATTTCACCCCAACATCCAAAATGGTGTAGGTGCACTCTTGAGTTCAGAAAAATGCTCTCCAAGCCAACCAGACTCTGACATCAAAGAGACTTGGTCTGCGCCAACAGCTCTCTAGTTGCTGCTCTTGAAGAATCGCATATAAAGTTCCATTTTGCTTTTAATGAGGCAGCTCAGTAGGTTTTGCAAAAGAGGTGATGCTTCTTTCCCTGTTTCTTCTCTCAAAAACTCATACCTGTCTCTGTGTTTGTCATAGGCGGAGTGTAATTGAAGCAGTATACAACAAACTTAACCCATACAGGAACGAGGATACAGTGAGTACATCAGCTTGACCCTGTGTGGGTATAAATGCTGGGAAGTTTGCTTGCATGGTTTTTGTTGTGCTGTAGAATTCAGTCGCATTGCACGAATTTGTTGTTTGTCACCTTCTTAAGTGTTCCAGACTTTTGTTTTTTCATTTGTGCATGTTTCCATTCTGTTCCATATTATCTGCTCTCATCTGACAGTGCTGGATA
This sequence comes from Sinocyclocheilus rhinocerous, assembly GCF_001515625.1. Taxonomy (NCBI): domain Eukaryota; kingdom Metazoa; phylum Chordata; class Actinopteri; order Cypriniformes; family Cyprinidae; genus Sinocyclocheilus; species Sinocyclocheilus rhinocerous. The sequence continues at coordinate 967,230 of NW_015643185.1, read as the reverse complement.
GGCTGAGCTGTGCTTTGGAAAGGGTTTTGGTTGAGTGCAGGGTGGAACCCCTCAAATTTGTTGAGCAAACCGATTTTACATTTAAAAGAAAAACTTAAATGTTGATTGAATAATTTGTCATGGATTGATTGGATGATTATAGCTCTCTTGATTCAGAACAGTTCTTCATCTGAAAAGAACTTAAGACGTGATGGTAACGTATAGGGTTGTCAGAGTACCAAATTTCAATAGTCAATACTAGTAAAATTTGACAATTCTCAAATAGTGCCAATTTCAATACCATAGAATTTTTTTTTTAATCTAACACTTTATTTAAAAAGATAAATGCAATATAAATATTAGCATTAAAAATTAAAACCGTGACATGTAGTCTTTAGTTCATGTAGTCAAGTTTTGTCATTTTTAAAGTTTTTACAGTAATTACTTTAAAGTAAAGGACAAGCAATAGAAATAATAAAACTAGACAAGCATTTTGACCAAGAAGTGCATTTTAATGTTTATGAACATAGCTGCATTTTACCATGACATGTGATTGCTCTTTACAATGTGGCATTTTAAAGGATTGTTTTTTATTTTTGTTTTGTTTTGTCTTTTTTTTTTTTTTATATTTACTTTCTAATTATACTTTTGGCATCCCTAGTGGCACGTGCGTGATTTTATTTATTTTTTTATTTTTTTAAATACAAATCCTCTGTATGTATCCATTTTTTTTTGTTTCATATAGACTGGATTGTTAGTGTGTTAGAAAATCAGGCAGCTTGGATGCTCTTTACTTCAGCATTCAGCACTTGATTCTGATGCTTTTCATGACTACCAGCCTTGACCTGCCACACCTCAGGCTGTTCTTCCAGTTAGTCACATGTATTTTACAAACCAGTTCAAGCCTTCCCAAAATAACAGTGGAACAATTCATTGGTTTGTCATTTTCCTTTCCTTCATATTTATTAAATAATTTGTTCATGTTATATTCATGTTATATTTATGTTTATAAGGGGCAGTTCAGCCTCAATCCATTCTTTCAAGTAAAAGTTGTAAACCGCAGTATTTACCTACTTAAACAATACCATTCAAAAGTTTGGAATCAGTCATATTTATTAAATAATTTGTTCATGTTATATTCATGTTATATTTATGTTTATAAGGGGCAGTTCAGCCTCAATCCAAGGAACCATTCTTTCAAGTAAAAGTTGTAAACCGCAGTATTTACCTACTTAAACACTACCATTCAAAAGTTTGGAATCAGCAAGATTTGAAGGAAAGAAAGAAAGACATTAACATTGTTTTATAAAATCTATTTCAAATAAATGCTGTTCTTTTAAACTTTCTATTAATAAAAGAATCCATTCATTGTTTCCACAAAAATATTAAGCATCATAACTGTTTTCAACATAGATAAGAAATGTTTCTTGAGCACCAAATCAGCAATGATTTCTGAAGGATCATGTGACACTGAAGACTGGAGTAATGACTGCTAAAATTTCAGCTTCACCATCACAGGAATGAATAACATTTATTTTAAATGTTAATAATATGACAATGTTGCTGTTTTACTCTATTTTCAAACGATCAAATAAATACAGCCTTGCTGAGCAACATCTTTCCAAAAAAAAACTTACAGACTCTAAACTTTTGAATGGTAGTTTATAGAATCAGTGAAATTGTTGCAAATCATAACTATGTAATTTATTGCTCAACCTTAATTTTATGTAATAAATGCCTACCTTTAGGCATCACAGACACTAGTTTAATTGTTTAATATTTAAAAAACTAATCCTGCATTCTACATGTTTATCTGTAGTATGTCTCAAGTCTGTTCATCCTTTATCTCTGGAGGTCGCCATTCTGACCAAATGAGCGATGCACCTCAAAATCCCCAAATAGCGTGTTGGCACACAAACAACATCAAGTGCTGTAATTTCTGTCATTTGCAATCAGCGCATCAGTTTGGCCATTTTAACCCAAGATTTGGATCCCTCCATCATTTCCATCAACATTTCCTAGAATCCTCCTTGATTTAGCTTCACCTGTGTTTCATTCTGTGTCTCACACAAACATGCATTTTCCTGAGTGGTTGGCGGTTGGAGCTTGGCGGGATCTCACAAGCTGCTCTCCTCCTCTCTCCATTCAAGGACTCTGCATCCACGGATGACATGTGGTAGCCCTGCCCCTTTAAACACTGCACAGAGTTTACAACCCTCCAGTACCCTGCACAACAACCTTTCCTACAGGACCCGGCACCAGAACCCTGTAAGAGGATGCATGTTTGATCCACCAAACTATTTCCATAGTGCAAGTTTTGTATGTGTGTGTGTGTGCGCGTGCATGTGAGAGTCTATTACCTGATGCGCTAACCCTGATTATCTTTTATCATCAACACTAGGACTCTTCTCTACAGTGTTCTGCACTACTGCAGCTCTTGATTTGTTTTTTAAGATTAAGTTGGTCTGGGAGCATCTTAAAGAATCTCCTGCACTTGCTGGAAAAAAAAGGAATTGTTAAGTACTACTCCAAACTGGGACAGGCCCTATTAAGTGTGTTTATGTATGTGTCTGGTTGTCAGTGCATATGGTCTGAATGGATGTGTGCGATTGCATGTTTATTGTGCTTAAAATTATGTGGGTTTAATGGGGGATATTTAGGCTTTTGACACAAATATATAAGGCTTTAGCTATAGCGCTCAATCACCCATCTGCACTGCTGAGACAGTGAGGAGTGAATGCTTTCTGAGATTAACACTCAGCTCTCAGATTTTTCTTCGACATAAACCATTCGCTTCATCTCGTGTTGATTTATGTTATCGGTTTCTTATTTTTTGGATGTGGTGATTTTTCTTTCCCTCTCTCTCTTCAAAGAACAAATACAGTGTGATGCAGTGAGCAGACCTGGTTTAGGCCAGAGCCTGCATGTGTTCCTCTGACCAATAGGGAGCGCAACAGAGTACTGTTTGCTGCTAAAGTGTGTGATTGAATAATTTGTTCATTCATTTGAATGCTCTTAGTTGATATTCTCCTACACCTTTCCCCCCAATGCTGTATGTAACGTAGTTCTGAATTAATTTAATAGTATTCTTTCAGAGAGATTGTCACTTCTTCATTTGTCCTTGGTTGTCTAAAACGTGACATGGTAAAATCACCCCCTTTGTCCTTACCGGATGTGGTGATTTTTCTTTCCCTCTCTCTCTTCAAAGAACAAATACAGTGTGATGCAGTGAGCAGACCTGGTTTAGGCCAGAGCCTGCATGTGTTCCTCTGACCAATAGGGAGCGCAACAGAGTACTGTTTGCTGCTAAAGTGTGTGATTGAATAATTTGTTCATTCATTTGAATGCTCTTAGTTGATATTCTCCTACACCTTTCCCCCCAATGCTGTATGTAACGTAGTTCTGAATTAATTTAATAGTATTCTTTCAGAGAGATTGTCACTTGTTCATTTGTCCTGATTGTCTGAAACGTGACATGGTAAAATCACCCCCTTTGTCCTTACCTTCCCAAACTAAATTTTATGTATGGCATAGATTATATGAACAGGAATTCCCTTGCATCTGATAAATATAAATGAGCTTTTTAGTCTAAGTCCGTATATTGGCATACTGAAAAAAGGGTAGGTAAAATGATCATTTCTTTCGGTCTTTTTCGTGAACCTCACAGGGTGATTTATTAAACTAATATTGTAACAAAATGACAATCTAACAGTGTATAGCTAATGTAAACGGAAAAATCTCCCTGTATCCTCTATGCTTTTGGCTTGTGGTATTTTGTTTGTGGAATGGTGAGCTGTGTGTTTTCCCCAGTGGAAGCTGGAATGTTGTGTAACAGGAGGATTTACGAAATGAATCTAAAATTAACAGGATGTTTTAGGATGGTCTTAGAGGCCAGGATATGTTCATGTGTCTTTAAGCTTTTTTTGCAAGCTGCGTGGAATCACTCTTAATAGGATACTGTTGGATTGCTTAACCCCCAGTTTGGTTTTATATGGCTTAAAAGTAATTAACAAATTACGTGACTCGTGGACTGCTATTATACAGATTCTCCTTCTTTGTTTGTAAGACGCCCAGATGCTTTTTAGATCAGAAATACAGAATTTGTAGTTGCAAGATGGTCATAACCACAGGTCTATTAAGTGGGGAGAGGTTATGTAATGATTTACAGTGAAACATACAAGCCCAGTTATAGATGATGGAGATGTTTATGAATGTGTTTTTACTAAGTTAAGTCTTGTCACTGAAGTTGACAAGGGCATTTTACAAGGAATTTAAATGACGCATAAACCATTGCATTTGTTAATTGCGCATAGACTTGCTATCTTTTGCTAAATATGCGTCACAAACCTTTAGATGACCCCTATTTTAGGTTTAGGCTCTGAAATCCTATTTCTGTGGTCTCTAGCTCTATAGTGTTAGCGTGGTAGCTAATTTCAGTTGATTTATTCAGACCTGCCTTCTAATGTATAAACCCAAGTGATTAATGCAGCCTTAATGCCTCCTGCAAAACTCCACCCCCAAACCCTTGGGCTTAACTCGAATATTACAGAGCTCTGTACAGAAACACACCACAATTTTGTGCTAAAGGGAACTCAATTTTATAGCACGGTGTGTAATTCAGTGGTTCGCCCTCACACATTCTCATAGACACACGTATGGTATTTTACTCTCGTGAAATCCCACCTCCTACCCCAACAGGATTATTTTTGCTGATTTCAGTCATCTGCTGTCCTCATAAGCTAAGCTATTTTTGTTAAACAATTGATATGTATATTTGTATTCATTTATAAACATGTACAAAAAATGAAGTGAATAATCAAGGATAATCTCTTTTCCCTGTAACCCACTGGTCATCCTCTAACTGTTCCACTGTCCATTTTTGTTGTTTTAATCTTTTCAGACTGGAAATAAACCTATTTTATTTGAAAAAAAATATATAAAAATAAAAATTGTGTGCAGTTATTTTATTTTAGTTTTATGTTGCCTTTTCTACAAAAAGGGCTGTTTTATGTTGTTTTGATGTCACAATTAAATATTATGAAATTACAGCTCACAATGAAAGAAGGATATGCTTAATAGAAATTCTGCAAAAGGTTTGTTTATATTTGAAAAGCAGTGATTGGGAAATATTCATTACCAGCTTTAATTTAATTGTTTGATTTAATTTTATTTGTTTAAAAAAATGATGAATACTTCAAGGATGCATCAAAAAATTATCAATGCAATTGATCAAAATTGACAGTAAAGAAATTTAAAAGACTATTTCAAATAAATTGTTCTTTAACTTTATATTTATCAAAGAATCCTGAAAAACGAAATGTAGCATGGTTTCACAAAAATATTAAGTTGCGCAACTGTTTTCAACATTATGCAAGAATAAGAATAACAAGAAATGTTTATTGGTATTGTTAGAATAATTTCTGAAGGATCATGTGACACTAAAGACTGGAGTAATGGCTGCTGAAAATTCAGCTTGGCCTTCACAGGAATAAATTACATTTACAAATATTTTAAATATACTACCATTATTCTTAACTGTAATTAAATTTCACAGTATTACTGTTTTTACTGCGTTTTGATCCAATAAATGCAAGCCTTGGTGAACATCTGCTTCAGGGACTTATGTCAAACACACACACACACAAACAAAACCTTTCTTCTGTCTTTCAAATCTTTACATTGACCACCAGTATGACCCAAGATTTGTGCTTAGAAGCTTCCGTTAATTCTGTCATCTATAATTAGCTTTTGGGATTCTGAGACCCATAATCTAAAGTAAATAAAAGCAGTTGTAATGTGGCCTTTATTTGTGTTCTGGGATTTAAGGTGGATGTGGCCTCTTGTTTCTGAAGGGAGAGGCCAATAAAAAAATCAAGATGGCTTCAGATGAGATTTAGATGTAGGAAAAAGTGCTCCAATTTATTTAAAATATACTGTTTATTTTCATTTCAGAGCAACAGAGATCCTAAATCTGAGTCATAGTGCTGGCAGCATTTCATTCACATAGTGATATTTTCCCCTTTTATACTTCGGAACCAGCAACGTGATTTGTTATAGCCTGACCACAGTGTCCTTCAGAAGTTATTAAAACACTTTAATTTTACAGCTGAATGGCTGCTCCCTATTTAACAGATTTGTTATTTACCTTGCATATGTTGATGAATTAGTGAGTATTGATGTTTCATTTTGACATCAGTCTTGAAATGGGAAAGCAATTGTGCTTCTTTTGTGCAACATATTTTGCACTTTACAATGGAAAATTAAAAAGGGGGATGGTAGTAGAAAGATTTGCTAGAATTCTTAAAGATTAGTGCTTTGTTTTTAATGATGAGAGACACTTTTTTTATGCATTTCAAAAAAAGTGAGAAACAGGAGTTTACCTTCTCAGCCAAACTTGTAATTGTACTCCCTCTTATCACATGTAGTGTTCCTAATGTATTTGGGTGATCCTTTGTGTCAGTCCATCTACTGTTCTTTTACAGATCTGAAAAGTTCTAATATTTGTCTTTAGGCAGCCAGGTGGGGGCAGTGTGAGTTGGATAAAGGGAAGAGACTATGAAGTGAAGCCATTGTCAAAACCAAAGTCAGTCAGTTTAGAACAAATTACTTAAAATTAAAAAACAGCTCTAGTAAAATGGAAATGGATGATCATTTCTGACTCTCGAAAATCGAATGTTTTTTTTTTAAAGTATCCATAATTGAAAAGTTCTAATTTTTGTCTTTAGGCAGCCAGGTGGGGGCAGTGTGAGTTGGATAAAGGGAAGAGACTATGAAGTGAAGCCATTGTCAAAACAAAAAGTCAGTCAGTTTAGAACAAATTACTTAAAATTAAAAAAGAGCTCTAGTAAAATGGAAATGGATGATCATTTCTGACTCTCGAAAATCGAATGTTTTTTTTTTTAAAGTATCCATAAATCTAACTCTGAAAAAAATTCATTTTATATGTGTACCAGTGAATGCTGCTCAGGTAGATTTTTAATTGTAATTGCAAACATTTACCTAGGATCTAAAAGACAGAAGTGTATTTAAGTGATAGTTTACCCAAAAATTCACCATTTACTCACCCTTATGTCATCCCAAATCTGTTCTGTGGAATGCAAAAGAAGATAATTTGAGAAATGTCTCAGTGTTTTTCCATGTCATAGAAGTCAATGGTATCAGCGGAAAACCTGGACATCATACTCTAAACAACGGATGGTCACACTATCGGACTCTCAAGTCATTCCGAACACAACAAACACACAGAAGAGGCCCATGACAAATGAAAAGTGTTGTAAATGTTTGATATCCTCATCCCATTCGACTAGATGGAATCATAGTCTGAAGTAAAAAAAAAAAAAAAATCGGTCTATACCCATCATACTCTACATGATTTTCTGTGAAATCTGTAAACTCAGACTGTCCAAAATCTGCAGACTGGCTCTGACTTTCGGCAAGTAGTGTCAACTCCTCCAGACTTTAATTCAGCTCAATTCAGGCAAAAATCTTTACAAAAGTCATGTAATGTATTCAGAAAACCAAGTCTGATCAAATAGAAACAAAATGAAGCACACTCAGTCAGGTCAGAACACAACAGCCTGAAGTACTATGCTGAAATTATATAGCCAGAATTTTTCAATGCATATATACAGCATTTTTGTTCACAGTGTAATAATAGCCAGGAGTAGATTGCAGAAAATGAACCTGAAATGATCACTCACCACAGAGGGGTTTACAGCCTCCCTTTTTCCTCTCTCTCAGAGGACTTACAGACACGTTTCAGGCCTGTTGACCTGATGCAGTCTGCCCTCTCGTTGTTTTTCCTGTTATGCTGTATGTGCATGTTTATGTTTGAAAGGGAGAGTTGTATCCCTCTGCTGCAGATGCACGGATTCATCACAGTCATACAAAACAGTTCAGCCTGCCAATAACAGATAGATAATATTGACTCTGCTATTACACTTCTGTCCTCTTTTGCATCTCTTCTTTCATATTCTCTAACACTTCTCTCAACAATTAGCACTCTTTTTCAGCTGTATGCAGTTGTGTGTGTATTTCTCTTTCTCCCTCTGTCATTCTCAGTCACTGGAGAGCACCGCTGTGTGAAACAATGTAGCTAAATGAGCTATTTTCATTAGGACCTTATTAAAAGCTCTTGGGTGAGTTTCTTATACTCCGTAGAGATTTGAGTTTTGTTGGAATTTGCTATATTTATTTCTTTCATAAGATGCACAAGAGATGTACATTTCTCTCCCAGCCAGAGTGTTTTTATTTGTATGCATTTGCTTTGACCGGGTGCTGAGTTTGTATTTTAACCCTCAGCATGCTCTGTTTTGCTCTTCTCAAAATGGCCTGTACATCTCTGTAGTCAATTCTTTCTATTCTTCTCCTCCAGGATCCAGACATCCTTTTCTTCAGAGGTTTCAGCTAGATGCAGCACAAGTCCTCTCCTCTTCTTTCTCCTTTTCCCCTTACTTCTCTCCATTTGTCTGTTTATGCTTCTAAGATTTATGCTTTTTAGAGATGATAACTTTAGAAGATCTCTAGAATGAGCATCCTGTTGTTCAACACGCATGCATGTAGTTTTGCGTCTCTGTGATGGTTGTTTTATGATTTTGCTTAATTTTGACCAGGTTAGTCTCACTGAATATATCATATATGATTCACAATTTTAACCTAAACTTGATAGTGTCTTTCAGTAAGATATATACTGTATGTATTGTATGTACTACCTATCAGAATTTTGGGGTTGGCAAGATTTTTAAATGTTTTTGAAAAAAGTCTCTTAGGCTCACCAAGACTACATTTATTTTAAAAAAAAAAAAAAAAAAAAAACAGTAAAGACAGTACTATTATATTATTACAATTTAAAATAACTGTTTTCTATTTTAAGTGTAATTTAAAATGTTATGTATTTCTGTAATGGCAAAGCTGAATTTTCAGCAGCCTTCAGTGTCACATGATCCTTCAGAAATCATTCTAATATGCTGATTTGGTGCTCAAGAAACATTACTTATTATTATCAATGTTAAAAATGGTTGTTCTGCTTAATATTTTTATGGAAACCGTGCTAAAAAAAATTCAGGATTCTTTGATGAATAGAAAGTTCAAAAGAACAGCATTTATTTGAGATAGAAATCTTTAACACTATAAATGTCTTTACTGTCGCTTTTAACATTTTATTGGATCCTTGCTAAATTTCATTTCTTTAAAAAAATCTTACTGACCCCAAAATTTTGAACGGTAGTGTATATATCGTTCTCCATCAGAGGTGAATCCTTAAAGCTTTCTAAATTAAAAAAGGCATTATTTTATGGTAAAACTACCAAAAAGGTGTGCACATCTCACAAACCCAGCATAGGGCTCAGGTGCAGGACAAAAAAGGGCAAACATAAGCAAAAAACAAACTAAATGTCCGCACACTAACTGCTCCAAAATACTTTATTAAAACTCGTACAGTATTTTGACCATCAGATCTTCATCTGGAGCAGTTATATCAGTGTGCGAACATTTCGTTTGTTTTTTGTTTATTATTTCATGGTACACATACTATGATTTGTACCATGAAAACAACAAAAAAATCCTCTTTATAATGATTTACCCTCTCTATGAAGTGTGGAACAGCCCTTTTATTGCATCTAATGTGCAAAAAGTATACATAAATCTGGGAACAATGATGCATAGACCATGAAACAAGGTCGACAGGCAGACTACTGCCGAGTTTAATAGCAGGCAGTTGGTATGATGCTGCCTCATGTTGTTGTATTGAGAGCACACGGCACCACAGTTCATCAGAGAAGAGACGTGGGGCTTCTGAAGGGACCAGTCCACAGTGAAACTCTTTAGAGAGCTTCTCAATGGTGCTGATGGTACTGATTACCTCAGGGGGACTTAGTTACTATACCACGAACCAGGATGGCCACAGATGGATCCAGCTGTGTGATTTTATAACTCAGCTAAAGCAGTGGATGGCCGTCATGTTGATTCAGGTTTTTTGTTCCTTTCTAAACTCAAAGTGCAGATGGAGACTGACTCACACTGTTCCAGTTTCTCATTTTAAGTCATATTCTGATTTAAAGGCCACTGATTTTTAAGACATGATGGGACTAAACGTACTTGACCTGCCATTAGATTACAAAGAAAAAGTAACAGCGTGTTCAACAACATCACACAGGCTTGTTGTCTTTTATATATTTTAAATCATTTTAAGTAATTTACCTCATATTTCACTAATTTTCTGTCACAACTATCTCAGAAATGGTTAAGTAATAATTGTTTGGGATTTTTAATAATTTCCTTCATTTTAAAAGGTCCTTAATGTTTTGTAACACTGGAAAAACTGGCTACTGTTTTTAATACATTTATTAACTTGTAATAAGCAAAATATGGTGCTGGTAAGAATTTATTAGTCTCAATTCTTCAGTTTATCGAAGTGAATGCTAGGTTTATCAATATTTATGATAATATTTGACTTTTTTTGACTATTTTATTCTGAAATTCTTGATCCATATTAACTGATGTGAAAGAAAAAACACTATTTGTTAGAAAATAGAAGCAGGAGAAACAAAATACTTCTAAACATGTTTCAT